>NW_004955467.1:4620619-4635218 GCF_000276665.1 Chinchilla lanigera | reverse complement strand
GCCGCTCCGGGGCGCCGGGCCCGAGCGCGGTGTGACGCATCCCTACCTGCGTCCCCAGCCGGCCCTGCCCCTCGCTCGCCCTGCCTTCCCCGACTCCCGTTCCCTCCGGCCGCGCCGCTTCCTGGAAACAGGTGTTTGCCCCCATCCGCTGCGGGCAGCCGAGCCGCAGTCGGTCTCCCAAGATCGCTCCCTTCCCCGCCCCTGCGCCCAGTTCAGGGCTGCCTCGGAGTCCGGGGCAAGAGTTGGGCCTGTTCGGCCCGCCCCTCCCGCCTTGTGTGTTTTCGGGGACTGTGGCTGTACGAGATTCTGGATCACTTTCGTGGCCGGGTCCTCGAAGCCTGTGATAGTGCGGAGAGGCTGGCGGGCGTGTGTGTGCGGGTGATGGGGAGTGTAGAAGGGAAAGGAAGGTGCTGGCGGCATGGCGCTGCCGTGGACTGATTTCCGTGGAGGGAGGGAGGCTGCAAAAAAGGAGGTCCAGCTCGTTTGGAAGATGAGATAAGCGGAGGGACGCAGCCAGGTAGGGGAGTGGGGCAGAGACGCTGCCGCCTGGAACAGCCAGGCCCTAGGGAGCTGGAAGACCCGGGCTGCCCTCATCACTGTGAAAATGGGCTGCATTTGGGCCAGAGTTTCCAGGAGTGGCTTCGTGGAGTGCCAGCATCTATGAAGGTTACATAAGGATTCTGGTGGGTCTTTCCCAAAACCAGACAGTCTCAGAACACAGAGAATGATGTTAGGTAGAAGGGATTTTTCATAGCTTCTTCCCCAGGGGAATGATTTCATATCCCTGCTGTGGCAAAGGAATTCAGGTGTGCAGTTCTGAAGCAGCCCTAAAGCAAAGAGCCCAGCCCTGGGTGCAATTCAAGTACAAGCTCAACACATTGAGTCCGGTGGAGTGTTCTCCACTAGGTTTACCAGGAAACCAAATACCTTTCTTGGCTGCGGAGTGGAGTTTGAGGACGCACCTGGTAGGGTGGTGGCGGGGACTTCTCCGGGAGTAAGTGCCGTCTAAACTCTCACTAAGCACACTGCCCCAGTTACAGTGGGCATTTGAGGGCAGGGGCTGCGGTGGCTTCTCCTGCTTCCAGGCACTCCAGATGGTTTCCAAGTAACAGTGTCTAAAACTGACTTGGATTCGTTTTTCCTTCCCAAACACATGTGCTTTAACATGAGGGAGAATTTATGAATAGCAGAGTCAGATTAGCCCCAATTTCTGGCATGGTATTGCTATAAATATAGCCTCACGTGGACTGCCTTTGGTATGTTGGGTGCTGAGATAGTGTCTTCATGGTATTGGTTGTTTAGCAGATGACAGGCTGACCAGTCCTGAATGTCTTGGCTTTCTGCATCAGCCTGCAGGCCGGTGTCCATCATCGCTTCCAGCCAACCAAGTGATCAGGAGAGCCCTGACTGCACACAGGATTCTGATATTTTCTGGTCCTGAGGTTTCAGCCCAAAGCTAGACTCTAAATGTTCAGAGTTCTTTATGCTGTCTCCCTGGAACATAATTCTGGCTTTTTTCAGGACTTATTTTTAAGTGGTAAAATTTTTGAACTAGGAGCATAATACTTTATTTTTCACCCTCATTCACAGAGGGAAGGAAAAAGGGTGAGGGGGAAATCGAGCTTTAGCAGAAGTGGTCTTACTTATTGAAAGCACGTTCTTGCTAGTAGAAAGTCACTGTTCATCTAGAGATGCTTACTAATTGTTGGGACATGGCTAGATATTGCTGTGTGGATGAGTTCTGTCTCTATCAGATGGTACCCATTCTGTCATTCCCCAGGTAAAGTGACAGCCAGACTGTATCTATTTTGGTGAAATCTAGAGTGAACCTTTTAAAGCACTGCATGTTGCCCTGATGCTTAAAATGGCATCTTGTTCCTCTTAGCGTTGTTAATCTTGCCAGCGGTCTACAAGCCCATACCCAGTTTGACCTCTCTGTCTCCCTGTACTTACTCTCTTCCACCCTCAGAAATGAGCTGTAGCCACATGTTCTTCCTTGCCCCAAATCAAGCTCATTTCCATCTCAGGGCTTTTGCCCTTGCTGTTTTCCCATTTTCCCTGCCTGTTGGAGGATGTGCTCCTGTCACATTCTTACCCTCATCATTCAGGTCTCGGCCCCTCTCCACATTTACTCTAGCCCACCAGCTTTTCAGTTCTGCTCAGTGCTCATCAGTGAAATGCTCTTACGTTCTATGTTTTGTCTTTTTGCCTGTGTGCCTTCAGTAGAGCGTATTGATTACCCTTGCTTGCCCAGCACCTTGAGTGCAATGCCTTGTAGATAATTGATGCTCATTTGATATTTATTGCCAAGATTAAAAGTTTACTCTTGATTCATGAGGGAAAATGAAAGGAGTAGCATTTCCCTTACTGAGAAGGTTGTGTATCACCATCCTGTAATATATGGGAGTAGAAGAGCCAGAATTTGCTTCTCTCTTGCTTAAGTCAGTAGAAACACAGAGGATTGGAAGTTTGAACTTTTTTACTTTAGATGTGGATTTATGAAAACATTTGTAGAGTTGCTTTAGCAAGCCATTTATTTCTCCTCCTTGTGTGTTTTAGAAGTGACAGCTTCCCTTTCTCTGAGGGATGACTGAGGGTTAAGCTTGCAAGTTGCTCTTCCTTGTGGCTCTTCACCCTGCTGTGCTGCTAGCCAAGGGCTCAGGTCAGCTGAGCAGTGTGGGGATTGCCTTACTTAAACGTGTTCTGTTGAGTTACTGGTGCTCTCCATTGAAGAGCTCTCATCCAGAGAGTAGAGAAGACTTCAGCAATCATAAAAAAGAGTCGATAAACCTCATTGTGTATAACTGGGAAAGGTTTTTATCTCTTCCTTGGTCTGTTTCTCCAGTCTTTGCACATTTCTTCTGCTCTGAGCTTTTCCCCATCTGTCCCTTCATTTTCATTTGTTTTATGGGAAGCACTCTATGGCCACTGTGTGCACCTAATGGTTAGGAGCACAGCTGTTGAGTGATAAATTTGGTTTGCTGCTTGGTATTCTGGAGCTTACTTCTCTGCACATTAGTCCTTATCTGTAAAATGGGCATAATAAGGACTGTATTGTGGTAATACGGTAATTGTGGTAATGATGATGAAGTTGTCACTAGTGAGTGCTGCACACAGCTTTCAGCAGAAGGAAACACTTCATAAATAGTAGCTACAGATATCTTTGGGCAAGTGTAATAACTACTGTTGGGTTATATGCACTATGACATGCTTACATTCACTCATTCCATACGTATTTGTTGAGTACCTACTATGTGCCAGCTGGCGTTGGTCTGGTTCAGGGAACACTGTAGTGCAGAACAAACTCCCTGCTTTCTTGGAACCTGCATTCCGAAGGCAGGCTGTGGTTCTAATGGCAGTTGTGTTGGGATTTCAAATTTGTGAACTTGTATGAATTGTATTGGAATTTTTGCACTTTCCCATTCATTTTTTCCTACTAGATTTTAATCTTTTGGGGGGCAGGGACATCCAGCCCAATGCTTAGCTTATAGCACATTCTCTGAAATCCTTTGGGAACTGAATGAGCAAGTTAGCAAAAGACCCACGTGTTAAACGTAGGGACATCATGGGAAGTGGTTCAAAGATGGCAGAAACTCCTGACACAATGCCTCTTCAGTTTTATGATGGGAGTAGACATCCAGAGGAGTGAAGAATAGCAGTGCTGCTGGATTTTGGGAGGATAGAGCAAGGTATAAAAAAGAGGGTTGAGCTCATGTCTGGTACATGGCAGCATTTTTTAAGCTAGCAGTTGTAGTGGGATGCATGCTGAAAGATACAGATTATTTTCTGTGGAAGTGCATCTGGTTTCTGTTGGGTGGAGCAAAGCCTTGAGGTGAAATCGAGCAACCAAGAGGGCTACAAGGTGAAAGAGAAAAAAACGAAGGAAGGAAAACTGGCCTTTGGAGCTGGTGAGGAGGATTGTTAGTTCGTCTGCACTGTGGGGTCCCGGGAATCCTCACCTCAGAGGGCCCTCAGAAAGCTGAAGGGAGACAGGCCCAAGAGAAGGGCTCAACACATACAGCAGTTAATGAAGTTCATTGTCATTTTTCTCTTCTGCTTGCCCATTTAGCCTTCCAGAGTTGTTAGTTTCGTAAATATAAAAGGTTTCTTAGAAATGGATTCCAACAGCCACTGCCCAGTGATGACCTCAAGTGGGGTCTGCACTCTTGTGTGAGAATCATGAGGTTCAGGGTGTCTGAGAGTATGTGAGCTATGGATGTGTGGGAGGGAGCAGGGCTGATCGGGTTGGTTGGATTGTGTGGTTTCGGAGGCCCTGAGTTGGAGCGGGGAGACCACGTTTTGTCTCCAGAATGCTGTTGTCTATTCCTAGACTGCTCAGAGCGCATGGAGCTGAGCGGGCTTGTCAGAGGCTCGTCTTTGCCAGGCGTCATCGTGCTGTGCAGCTCTCAGAGCTCAGCTGCAGTGCTCCAGGCATCAGTCAGTGGTCCGAGCTGGATGCTGAGGCTGCAGTGGCCTCTGGGAACACTGGCACTGCAGACATTCTGCTCAGGCCAGTGGCAGTGAGGATGTCTCCTTGAAGGTTTCTCTGAGCCAGTTCCCTGCCCTTGAGTGAGGCTCCTAAGAGCCAGAACCGAATCAATAGGACATAGGGAAAAGTCAGCACCAAGTCCACATTAGTCATCAGACTTCTTCATTCCCTTCCTGCTACTTCCCCGACCGCGATTTGGAATTGTCCAGGAACATAAGCCCTGCTGAAGGCTTCTTGTTAGTCCTAGGGCTGCCCAAACCCGAACCCGTCATGTTCTTAGAGTTTTGCAAGTGCAGGCCTTCTCTCCTGCTGAGGTATAGCTATGTGACAGGTAACAGACGGTAGTAACCCCATACTAGCAGATCTGGAAAGAACAGCTTTTGCTCTTGTCTTCTAAGCTTCTCTCTGCAGATCCTCTGGCTTTCACCGTCTGCCGGGCTGCTCTCTGGCAGTCTGGGTGAGGCTCCCTTGATTTCTTGCAGAATTCTCTTATTCCAGACCTGCAAGTCATTGTAGGAAACCATCCTCTTAAATAGGAATTAATCATTCTCCTTCCCATTTTGCCTCAAAGGAATTATTCATCCACATCAATTCATAATTTTTTTATGATGGATCATGAGGAGCATTTTTTCTCTTTAGGGGAAGTAAGTCAGTAGCTGTGTGGACAAAACAGTAATTTGTGATTGTTTATTTTAGAGGGGATTAGTACTAACATCCCTTTTATTAGTAATCAAGAGCAGATTATTTCAAATGCCATTTCAGTAGGAACAGTAAATGATACAATTATGCTTCAGCTCTGCTTTCAGGTGTTTGAAAGGTCAGAGGAAGAGGAAAGAACAGGAAGGTCAGGGCTCCCCTTAGGCACTGGAACCTGGAACCCCACTGCCTTGGGCAAGCTTGTGGATGTCTAGCGATTTAAAACTCTCCCGTCTGTCCAGGAAGCGGATGTTTTTGCTTTCATTTTCCAACTTTAGAGTGTAATTTTAGAATAAATATTTATTTTCCCACAGAATTAAATTTACTTTTTTTAAACTTTCTTTTTGGTTACATAAGTATATTTGTTTATTGTAGAAACATTGTAAACTTATGGATGGGCAAAAAGAGAAAGGTCACCAATAATCTCTGAATTGGAGACAACAGGTAATATTTTGGATATAGTCTTGTAAGTTTTTAATGAGTGTGTGTATAGTCATACGTCACTTAACAGGGCTACCATTGGGTGATTTCTTGGTTGTGTGAGCATCGTAGAGTGTACTCACACAAGCAGGGATAGCTTGACCTCACAGGTGATATAATCTCATGGGGCCTCCATTGTATATGCACCATGTCATTGACATCGTTATGGAGTGCATCACTGTATATTCCTAAGAAGAGAGTAGTGACTATATTGTATGTATAAATTCTAACCTGTTTTTCCCTTATTTCTTGAATATGATCTTATGCCAATACTATAGATCTACAGCGCATTTTTCCAGGTTAGGTAATATTCTAGTAGTATAGTTAACTATTTTCCTTTTGCTGAGCATGTGGCAAAATTTCTCACTAATTTACTTGCCTCGTTGAAGTTTTAGCAGTGAGATTGCTGGGTCAGAGTATGAGTTTTAAAAATTATATGAGTGTTTATATTTCATATATACAGATATGCACATTATTTTTCTGTCCTTGGTAGAATTGTCATTTTTCCTTCCCCAACCCTACTGGCAGCTAATTTTAGAGCTTTTTTAATTATGCAGGTGAAAACAGAAACCTTTTTTTCCATCTCTTAATTTTTAGTGGGGTTGACCATGTTTATGTTTTCTAGACATTTGTTGCGTTTTCTGAATTACCTACAATGGGCTTTGCCTTTTTTTTTTTTTTTTTTTACTCTGAGACAGGATCTTTCTGTATAGTTCAAATTGGTCTCAAACTCACACTGATCCTCTTGCCTCAGCCACTCAAATGCTGGGAATACAAGTGTGTCCCACCACACCTGGCCTGCCTTGTTTTTCTAGTCACGCTCATAACTGCTTTCTTATTTTTGTATAATTTTTAAGAGTATATATTAAGCACACATGTGCTTTGTCACATGCACACACATCTCCCTGTAGTTTTTTCCTTTTAGATATTCCTTAGATCTTTTTTTCCCCCACCTGGAACCTAGTGTATGTAATCTTAGGGCTATCTGTTTATGGCTTGTGCCTCAATGTTGTGTTTGGGAATCCTTTTCTCAGCCTAAGATTATATAAATATTAGTATGTTTTCACGACTACCTATAGCAACTTTATTTTACAGTGAAATCTTCAATGAGTCGTCATAAATTTTGGTGCATTGCATGAATGAGATGTCACATTTAGTTTTCCTTTTTAAAAAATAGTGTCATTCACATGTACTGTATTGAAGTATCGTCATTCTAGTGCACTAAGAGATTTCATCTGCTTGTATCTTATTTCTAGGCGTTGTAGTTTGTTTCTTGATTTGTATTGGCAATGTTGGTAGGAATTGCCATGGGCGCAGCTGCCCAGATGGGCAGTGATGGTTAATCCTTAAAGTGAGACTCCCGAAAGTGTTCATTGGGAGGCACAGAAGAGGCCAGCTGTGGCCCCCATCTCAGCTCCAATGAGAGATACTCCTTGGCTTGGTCTTTAAGACTCAAAGCTGAGGGTCTGTGATGTAGCTCAGCGGCCCAGTGCCTGCCTGGCAAGCATGAGGCTGGTTTGATTCCTGGTACCAAAAAAACTCAAGCGAAGCCTTTGCCTGAGGATTTTCTGCACCTTGACCACAGCTAATCTCTATTTTTACCCCTTGTAAAAGAAAGTTAATCATATTTTCTTGGCCTAGTTCATTTGTTTATTTTTCTCCAATGTATGTATTAAGATGGGGGAAAACTGACATTTTTGCAATAATGAATAGGATGACAATTCTTCATTTGAGAAAGGGCATAGTTTTATTCAAGTATATTTCTGCTCCTATAAAACAGCTTCTGTCTATTTCGGTCATACACAATTCATTTTTACACAATTCATCTCTGTTACTATAGCTTTGGTGATTAAAGTCAGTTGTTATTGTTTTTACTCTTTAGTGCTAGGATATAGGAAAGTAATTGATTTTTATGTAATTAGCAGATACCTTTATGGACTATCTCATTACTTTTAAATAAGTTTTAAAAAATTGAGATTTGGGATTTTCCCATGGACAGTCATATCTTTTGCAAATAATAATTTTGCATCTTTCTTTGTAGTGTTTTCTTGTCTAATTGTGTTATCTAGGACTTTTTAGAACATTGTTAAAATATTGTGGTGATGTGTGGGAATCCACATTTTACTGACCTCAAAAGGCCATGATGATTAGAGAAATTTTGTTTTTTAATCGTGTTATGTATTGCATAATTTTGTTATTCTACCTTAAGTGTTTTTCTTTGACATCAAAGTTAAATTTGATATCATGCCTTTACTGACAGGTTAATCATGATGTGTTTTATCTTTTAGTTTATTAATATTTTCTCAATTATTCCATACAGATTTCCTGAGCATTTACATGTTCCAGATATTGTTTCTGTGCTGGGAATGTATCATTGACCACTGCCCATAAGTCCTACAGTGTGCTTTGGGTTCTTAAACCTTGATGGATTTTCTAATATTGAACTGTCCTTGCTTTCTTGTGATCCGTCTTGACAGTGATTTGTTAATTTTTTTCTATCTGGCTAGATTTAATTGTTTTATTTAGGATTTTGGTATTCAGTATTCATAAGTGAGAATATTTGCAGTTTTTCTTTCGCTGTACCCGTCATTTTTTGATAATAGCCTAAAACTGAATTGTTCAGCAGTCTTTTTTTTTACTATGGATTGGTTGAGGTGAGAATTGCTCATTCTTTGAAAGTTGGGAATAGCTTTCCAAGGACGTTTTCAAGATGTAGTACTTTGACAGTTGTCCAAATTTCTGTAGTGATCATTGGACTGACTAGTCATGTTTTCTAGAGTCACAGTGAATAATGTATTTTATGGAAAAGCATCTATTTTATTATGATTTTAAAGGTTTTTTTAAAAGTATAGTAGAATCTTCCTTATTGCTAATATCTTTGCTACCTTGCATTCTCTCCCTTTTTTCCCATTGACTACTTTTACCCCAGAGTCTCTTCACCACCCAAAGTAGCATTTAGGTTTAATCTTGTTACATCCGGTGGGTCTGGGGTCTAGGGGGTTCCCCAGAATCCCCTCTCTGGGCTTGTCTCTCCGATGTAGAAAGAGGAGGAGCAGTAAGACAAGACCATTACAAAGCAAAAGTAATTTTATTGTAGGTATTGCAAGAAGAAGTGGTGAAGAATCACTTTGGAGGAGTGGCGGGGCCCAGGCTGGCACACCACTGAATCTGGGGTGGCAGTCCTGTTTTATGGGGTGGAGCTCCATCTTGACCCCTGATGGTTGATACTTGATTGAGTAGATATTGAACATGTTGCTAGGGGTTTGGTCTTGGGGGCTAATAGGGGATTTGGGGTAGGCATGGCAACCTGCACTAGGAGGGACAGGGTTGCCTGAACAGAGTAGGTGTCAAAAGCATGGGCTGTTAGCTTCAAACCACACAGCTGCTTGAAAACTGCTTGCTGCTCATACCCTCACAATGCCTGCCTTTCCTATCCTCTAAAAAGAGCCCTGGTCTTTATTCTTACCCTATTAAGGGTCCTTTCTATTCCTACAATCTATTATCATTTGGATTTCTTTCTCATTAGCTCTTAGGTGGAAGTTTTTGTTATTGTTGTTTGTTTTTTTCTAGTAAATTCTGCTTTTTTTTTTTTCTGGTACTGGATATTGAACCCAAAGCCTTCTCAATGAACTTATAGCCCCACCCTTTTTAAATTTTTTTTGAGACAGGATTTTATTAAATCATTGAGTTGCCCAGGTGGGATTTCAACTTGTGGTGCTCCTGCCTAAGCCTCCCAGAGTGCTAGGACTGTAAGTATGTACTACCACATCCAGTTAAATTCTGCTGTTTCTAATGTTCAGGTTTCTTCCTCCTCATTTCCTTGGGCTTATTATGTCTTCTCTGTGTTCTTCAATCTACCATGTTGTATGTTACACTGAAGATAAGTCACTTTCTTGCAATGGTAACATATAAGTTCTGCAACTTCAGAACTGCTTACGGTTTAGCATAGCAAAGTTTATTTTAGGCCATGTGATGTAATTCCAGGAGACTCCCAGGAACAGCTTCCTCCGTGTGGGATTTGGGAATCTAGTCTGTCTCCATTTTCCCCTCTTTCTCTCTCCTCTTTCAGTGCGCTAAAGGTGAAGAGAGAATATAGAAATGACATTCTGGATCTTAAATGCCATTGGAATTTACAAAGGTCACTTTCGTGCACATTTCATTGGGTGGAACTAGTCACAAAGCTCCCCTGGATGTGACTGGGGACAGGGAGCCTCCCCACAGGTGAATCATCAGGAACATTTTCTCCCCTACTTCTGTGGTCTATTTATTATCTTTGCATTCCTTCCATACACTCCATGGTCCCCCTTGCCCTGCGTTTGCCTCTAGTGTCCAGATAGGAGTAGGTCATTCTCTGTCTCTACTCAAGGGGGCCGACTGAGGATTCCCATCGTCCTCCCCGGGAATTGGTCACATCTGTCAGAGTGGAGCAACGTTAGGCAAACATTCACTGCTTATGTCAGACACACACACACACTGGGAAGAAGAATAGTGGCAAGGACCCCACCTGGGCAACTCAGTGATTTAATAAAATTCTGTCTCAAAAAATAAAAAAGTGTGGGGATGTAGCTCATTGAGAAGGCTTTGGGGTCAATATCCAGCACCAACAAACTGAAACCTCTTCCTAGCACACTGAAATGACCCCTACCTCATGAATGAGATTATTGCTGGGGTTAAATAATATAATACATATGATATCCTTAGAATAACTCCTGGTTATAATAAGCCCTGAATAAATTATAGTTATTACCACTATTTCTTGCTGACACTAGAGGCAAACGCAGGGCAAGGGGGGACCATGGAGTGTATGGAAGGAATGCAAAGATAATAAATAGACCACAGAAGTAGGGGAGAAAATGTTCCTGACATGACATGAAGCATTTATTTTGACCTTATTCATATTCCTGAGTACCTGAAAATTATAGTTTGAAGGTGATGTCCATTTGTCCTTTTTCCAAATCAAGCCAAGTTTTCCTCTAGTTAGCCAAGAGCTTGAGTGGATGAAGTACCTTGAGGTCTCAGTAATGCTAATGGCCTCTCTCCTTAATGCCCAGGCATTGTATCACTCTGCTTAGTCTAGGTTAAGCTACTGCCCCAAATCTGAGTGTCTCACAGTACTGGCCAGTGGGGGTGGCGGATTCCTTCTATACCCAAGGCTGCCATCTGTTCCACTTGTGTCTCTGTGATGGAACAGGCAGGAAATTAGGATGTGGTGAGTCTCAGTCTGGCTCCTAATATTTTTTCTGAAAGTGATATTTCATTGGGCAAAGTAAGTCAGCTGGCCATACCTATCCACAGGGGGCCAGGGAAGGCAATCCTGCCAGGGGCATGGAAGAGGAGTCACAGAGCCTCATCTGTGTCACCCGATTCAGGAACTGTGCTGTGTACTTTATGGGATTATTTTAGTTTTCTCACTGCAACAGCTATATGAATTGAGTGCAGTTTGTAGCCCCATTTCCCAGGTGGGGAAAGGGAGGCTAAAGGAGGCAGAACCAAATCTGAAACATTTTAAGTAGGCCAAGGCCGGGAGGCTACTTGGCATTGTTTTCTCTGCAGCTCTGGTGTCCCTTAAGTTACTTCAGTTTTGGTGGTTTTTAGAGATGCTAATTAACTGTTCCTGAGTTGAATAAAAAGAAAAATGTCACACTTCTGTAAGATAATGGAGTATCTTGTATATAGCCCTAACCACAAAGAGCATAAAATACAATTTCTGCCAGTAGAATATTCTTCACTTTGTTTCCTTCTTGCAGTTACAGCAAAAAGCAGAAGAGAGTGCCCTTAAAGGGCTCTTTTCCCTCTATGTTGAAAAAAGACAGCTTCTTTTCTGCAGTAGCCTCTATGGACACCTCTGCAGTGCAAAACTCCAACAGGGACCTGTGAAAGTATAGTCTAAGAAAGGAGTGTGGCAAGCACATGGAGCTTTCAGGTAGAACCAGCCCATGCATACTGTTGGCTCCGCAGTGTGTGCTCTCACCTCATTTTCATAACTGTTTATGAAGTGGGTCCCACAGTAAAGTTTGTGTGGTACTTTGCGCACCTCCTATGTAGTCCTTGGATGCTGCTTTGTTAGCCTGCTGATGCTACTGTTTGCACAGTTGGTGAGGAAGTCATTGGGATTTGCTTCTAGATCTGACAGCTTTAACATCCTTCATACTTCTGTAGTCGAAGGAAAAATGGAAAAATATTTAACATTTGATATAGTGGAGTGACTAAGTCAGTTTGTACGTATGCGCAATTGTACTTGATTTAGTGTTTTCTTAACATTATGAATGTGTCAGGGTGTAGAGGAATGTTTAAAATAAGGAAACAGGATGCAGAAGTACATACAGAATTGAGATTGTATACTATTAAACTGAATAGAAAAGACTGAAAAAAAATCAGGAAAGACCGGAAGAGTAAGCCTGTGGTAGTTATCTTTGGATAGGATTAGGGTGATTTGCTTTCTGTTGCTTGTACATTAACTTCCCAATTCTTTAAAATAAACATGTATTTTATTTAAAAAAAAAATAGTTCCCAGAACTCAAAACAATGTGGACAACTATAGCAAGACTTTTTAATAATAATTTAACGTTAGGGCCCTAAAAGGTCTAATTATCTAAATACAAGTATGTTTAACATTCACTTGAGCCTTAGTTTCAAACACAGGAAATGTGTTATCAAGGCTTTGGAAAGGATATGTTGTCAAATCTCAGGTTATGGGATAAATAGTGTGGTATTAGGAAATGGTATGTTAATAGATTTTAGATCATTACTACTATTTTTGGTGGGCTTATAGATTTTTATTTTGTCCTTTTTGCTCGTCTCTATCTTTTTGTAAATGACATGTAGTTGTACATATTTATGAGGTATAACATGATAATTCATTTACAAATATAATAATCCAATCAGGATAATAAACATTTTCATCCCGTACATTGATCATTTCTTTTTAATTGATGCATACAAATTGTACGTATTTATGGGGTACCATGTGATATTTTGATACATATATAGATTGTATATAATGTCCAAATCGAGTAAGCTTATAATTTTAAGTATTATTTCTTTGTAGTGAAAACATTTCAGAATTCATTCTTGTAGCTTTTTTTAAAATATAGAATGCATTATGGTTATCTGTAGTCACTGTGCAGTGCAATAGAACACCAGGTCCTGTGCAGGAGGACTCCAGGGAGTTGGTTCTAGAGTTTGGTTGCTGGAAGTTGTAAACATAGCACACTGGGGACTCGGTTGTGTGACATGGGGCTGAGGACAGTGATTCTCCCATGTTAGGCTTCTCCAGTCACAGCAGCAGAAATAGACTGATCTGAGTAAAAGGGAGTCTTGGGAGAGATGGACAGAGCAGCCTTAGCGTGATGTAGCATGGCAGGACCACCAGGCGGGCTTCTCCATTGTTTGCTGTCCCTGGGCTGTGCACCAGACTCCCAGATGGGAACTGCATTGTTCAAGTTGGGATCACAAGAGTGAACCATCCCTTCGGAGCAGTGGGAGAACAGAAAGTAAGAATCTATAAAAACAGCAGAGAGGAGAGGAGTTTTGCAAAAGGGAGTACATGATCGGCAAGGTATGATGCCATCCAGAATACCCAGGTATTGAGTGGGGTTCTCTGATCAACCACCTCAGACCACTCTCTTCTTCCCCATCTTGATCCATTAGCCAGAGATCTGCTGATAAATACATTTCCTGGAATTCCAGGAAGCCATTTTATACACCTGTGTTTCTAGTCAGTTACTATGAAGCGATCCCTGAATTATATTTTAACTAGTTTCTTCTTTTTGTTTTCTTTTTTATAGTTTTAATTATAATCTGTATCTCTAGCTGTGACTGTTGCATTGCCCCCCTTTTATTATTGTCTTGAATCTCTTTTTTTTTTCTCCTATAGTGCAGGCTAAACCATATTTTTGAATACTTGGATGGAAAAATATCAATTTTCTTCTTTATCAGGTTTTGTTCTATGGAAAAATATTCTAGGAGGACTTTATGAAGAAAAATCCAAGGACTGTGGGAAATTCTGTATACTATAAATTTCTCTTAGAATTGATACATAAGTTCTACAATAAAGAAAACTGTTGACCATTTGTGTCTCTTAGAATGTTGTAAATTTGTATCTTCTGAATGGTTTAGACTATATGGAAATTGTTTATTTTCTTTTCAAATTTAGTTTTAAACTTTTTGCAGTACTGGGGATTGAACTCATGACCTTGTGCTTGCCAGGCAGGCACTTAGGCCACTGAGCTGTATCCCCAGCTCACATTTATTTTTAATTGACACATAAAATTGTATATATTTAGGGGGTACATATGGATGTACATATGGATGTTTTCACCCATGTGTACAATATGTTCAAATAGCAATACAGAAACTTCATTTCAGATGACAGGGCATCCATAGGCAGACAGAGCCCAAGTACTTATGATTTAAGACACTTGCTGTCTTTTTTTTTTATTTTAAAAATAAAAGGAGGAAAACATTAACAGACAGACAACCTTTTACAAAATAGCAAAAGAACAGTACAGACAGTACAGAGTTACAAAGTGGTAGGAAATTAACAATGCTTGTTGTATTACATATTGATATCTTCAAAGTGGTTTCTCATGAAAACAGATGGAGACATGCAATATTTATCAATCAAGGACTCATTAACAGTTTCTTTCAGCAAAGAAATAGAAGACAGTAGAACAACTCTGTTAACTATCCTGTATATACGTACATACAAAATTTCTCCTTCTTTCCCTTCTCTTTTCCCACGTCCCAGTTGCCCTTTACCCTTGAGTGTTTTCCTGCCATTTCACAATGTCTATCATACCTCCTAGTTTAAATTAACTCTTTCAGGTTTTACAGTAGTGAGACAATGTGATGCTTGCACATGCCGGTCTGATTTATTTCACTTAGGAGTATGGTCTCTAGTTGTGACCATTTACCTATAAAAGCCTTGAATTT
>NW_004955467.1:4561501-4615402 GCF_000276665.1 Chinchilla lanigera | reverse complement strand
GCTAGGTGCAGGGTGTGCACAGGGAAGGGCCACATGTGCCCCCCAGCTAGAGCAGTCCCTGGGGCTTCTGAGTGAGGACCTCCTGTCTGCCGCAGGTGCACAGAGGGCAGAGACTCAGTCTGTAATAGTGGCAGGGTCCTGGGTTGCCCGCTCTGCCCATAGGAAGTAGATGGGAAATACCTGGCTCTCTCTGCGAGTTTCAGCTGGGAACCGTGGCGGTGTGAGTAAAGCACAGACTTGAATCACTGGACCAGCAGCTCTTGGAGCACTCTGGCACTTGCTGTCTTTCCATTTTGCTTTGCCCTCATTGGCATGTTGGCCTTCTCAGGTTAACTTTTTCGTGTACCAGATACAGCTGTTTGCAGCAACTAAGATGCTTTGCTTCTGTGTTTATAAACCAAAGAGGAGACAAACATCCCAACTAGTGAAGATCATGGTTAAGGAGCTTTTCCTCTAGTCTGAGTTGGTTTATTTCATGCATTTGTCTTTCACCATTAACACGTGCCAAAGGGAGGGGTAACCTGACTAGGCTGAAGTCTGTGTTTTGAATTAGTCATTGGCAGGCAAGGCGGGATTATGACTGCCTTAGAGCAGTCAAGGTGCCATCTGGAATTAGAGGTGGGTAGCTTCCTCTGACTTAAAAGACTATGGCAGATGGATGGATATCTGGACAAAATTAGATTTCCTTTAGAAAGAAAGAAAAGAGCATTCTGATAAATAGCCAACAGTATACTATGTAACTTGGCTTACCACAGCATTTTGAGTGTGAAAACCATTTCTTAGGGGACATTCAATCCTCATACTTGAGTTTGTAGACTGTATCATGGAGTATGTTTTAATTTGGCATTCAATGTTTCCATCTTTAATCAAGCTACAAAGTAGTGATTCACACTAATATGTGTATTGTGGGTGTAGTTCTGCATATATCTGTCTCTTATATTAATATGTACATCGCCAGCACAGTGTCTGAAATACAGAGTTAGAAGGGAGGGACTAAAGAACCACTTGTCAAGTTCATTCTCAGAATTCAGTTCGCATGCTATGCCTTCTAGGCTTTCCCTGTGATTGCTCTTCTTTTGTCTTTCCACAGTACTCTCCTTGTTCTCCTGTGTGACCTATTTGATGCTGCTTTGATTCTTTGTGGCTGTTGTGTCTGTTTTCCTCACTAAGCTGGAAACTTTGCATCCTTGCAAAAATAAGGGTTTACTCATCTCTGTGTCCTGTCTAGGTTGTTCTTAGTGTTTTTGCAAATAGTAGGAGTGGCTCTCATCAGGAGTATGGCATAGAGGCTGTACATGCTGCTCTGAAAGGTGTCAAAATTGGAATTTTTTTCCTTTTTAAATCACATTTACTTTGGGATTTCCCTTGCAAAACATGTAACTGCAGTCATGTAGTTATTCCTTCATGATCTCCAAGACTTTTCTTTGTTAGTAAAAATCTGACATGGCTTTAGAGTAAGTTCTTTACTCTAAAGTAATTTATCTGTAACTCCAAAATACTTCATTCTTGAGCCATACCTGTGCCATGGTATGGCCATACATATCAGAATCAATGTGGAAGGTATGACACCTCCTTGAGTAAAAATATCATTCATTTAACAGGTATTTATTGATCACCACTGTCACAGGGTGGGCCCTGGAGAGCAGATGCTGACAGTAACAAGCAGAATACGTATAGGAAGTGCTGTTAGCAATGGCACATATGGAAGGCAATGAAAGGAATAGGACTAAGCAGGGGGAGTTGAGCTGTGATGCATTTCCCATGAGGATTTCAGCTGCTTCTGCTTTGGGCTCTGGAATTAGGTGCGTTTGGAGCTATCCTGAGGTTAGGAGAAAGGGCTGACAGAGCCATCCTACCTTTGCACTGGCCTGTTACTGGGATTGGGCTGCTGCTGGGAAATGGTGTGACCTTCAGCTGAGGCAGTGTCAAGGGAAAAATAACCTAGGGAGGTCCCAGGCTTTTGCCAGCAGCTGAGGTTAAATCCTTTATTCCTACAGGGGAATCTGGTGTCCATCACACCTACTATGTGCCAGGCCCTCTACTACATATATGAGGGTAAGTGGGGAAACAATTAAGCTGTTACAGTAAAGTTGGTATCTTGGATAGTAGATGAGGTGTTCATAGTGGGATGAGAACATAAGAGAGGCTGGCTAGAAGTGGAGTGGCAGGAAGTCAGGAGAGCCAGACCTGAGGAGTAAGGAGTTGTAAGCCAGGTAAGGAAAGTAGGAATGGCAGGTGATTGCCAAGGTAATATGCAGTGTGGCAGTTTCAAGGAAGTAAAATAAGCTGTCAGTGTCTAGAGTGTCATTGAGAAGGGGGTGAGGCTTGTAAATAGGACAGCCATGTAATTTACTGCCCATACTGTGATATTTCTGACAGTGATTGCAGAATTAATAATGCAGGGAATAGAAAATGAAAACCCAGGTAAATTGTATAGTAGCCCGAACTTATAGGGCATGATTAAGCAGAGTTGAACTCTATCTAAGAGGCAGGGTAAATTACCAAGTGAACTCTTCCCCTAGTTTTTGAGTTACAAGTGAGGATTTAGATGCCAGATTCTTGTGTATTCATACGTTGGCTCTATCATTTACTAGTTGTTAAATCATGAATGAGTAATTTAGGCTTTGTAAGCCTCAATTTTCTTATCTGCAATAATAATTCCTGCTTTTTGATATTATTTTAATGAACTAATATATGTACTTAAAATAGTTCCTGGGGCAAAGTAAATCCTCACAAAGTATGAATTGCTGCTGTTACTTGTTTTAGAACATGGGTCGGACATGGGTTTTAGAGTGATCACTTGAGGATACAGAGTAGAGAACCAAGTGAAGGCCAGCAAAACTGGGTGAGAGATGAGTTAGTATGTGATACTATTAACTAGGAAACTAGTTAGGCACTATGATTTTAGTGAATGTCTCCCAAAGTTCCATGTACATAGGTTTTTTCCCAGGGTGGTGATACGGGGAAGTACTGTGGACTTTAAGAGGTGAGGCCTTATTGGATGGAGGTCCTTAGGTCTGAGGGAGGGGTTCTTTGAAGTGGAATGTGGGACGATGCTGGTTCTCTCTGTCTGCTTCGTGGCTCAAGATGTGAGCCCTCCCTCTGACTTGTACTTCACCATGCTGTCCTCAAAGCAATGGGGCAGCCTGATCTTGGACTTGAACCTCCAAAACTGTGACCTCAGTAAACCTTTTCTTCATAAGTAGCCTGCCTCTGGGATTTCACTGTAGTGTTGGGAAACTGGCCAATGCATGGGAAATCCTAGTGAAATGATGGCCATTTAGATTAGACTTGTAGCTGTAAGAACAGGGTATATGGAAAAGTCCCAGAGATTATTAAATATTGAGTCGGGAGCCTTGGTGGATTGCCAGAAGCAGCAGGAGGGAAAGCTAGCTATTGCTGAGGTGTAGACTTGGGCAAAGGGTAGGTGGTTCTGACAGGAACTAAGAAGTGGCCTGTGGGAAATGCAAGGTGAGAATCCCAGCAGGCAGCTGGGGTGAGTGTCTGAAGCTTAGGAGTCTAGGAGTGGTGGAGTTAGGAATCATTGGCAGGTAGGTGGAACTGAACTGGAGAGCGTGCTATGAAGAGAGGAAGTCTGAGGGTATCACAGCGGATGTTAGATGGTTGGAAAAGCGGAATGTATGGGGCATTCCCACGTTAGCTGGGAGTGTTGCCCATTAGAGAAATCCTTGCTCCACCTACTGCTAGTTTTCAAGTCCTGCCCTAACAAATCATCCCAAACTGAGTGGCTTAAAACAGTAGAAATTTATTTTCCTCTAGCTCTGGATGCTAGAGGTACTAAATCAAGATGCCAGGAGGTCCATACTGTCTGAAGGGAAAAATCTGTTCCATACGGTAGTATAATAAATGTTTGACCCCAGGTTCTGAAACAGAACTTTAAAAAAAGCCTTGAAATTTTTTTCATGAAGGGAATGACTTTCTTATGCTAATAAGGTGCTCCTAGTGGGCCTCCCCTAGAAAGCTTCAGCATGAGGGCTGTTTACCAAGAACTGATTTAAGGGTTGGAAGTTTGGGCCATCCTACCTCTGGAGAGGAGAGGGGTTGGGTGGAGAGCTAGAGATTGCATTCAATCCCGTGGCCCAGGATTTAATCAGCCATTCCTATATAATAAAACCCCATATAAAAACTCGGGCACTCAATTCGGTAGAATTTTCTAGTTGGGGAGCATTGATATGCTTGAATGGTTATGCACCCTGGCTCCATAGAGGACAAGGGTGCTCTGCATCTTTCCCTACCCTAGACTTTGTCCTACATTTTTCTTCTGCTCAGGTGTTCCTGAGTTACATCTTTTACAGTCGTATACCTTAGTACTTAGTAAGTCATACATAGTACAGTTATATACCTTAGTACTTAGTATAGTCATAGACCTTAGTACTTAGTACAGTCATAGACCTTAGTACTTAGTGTAGTCATGTACCTTAGTACTTAGTGCAGTCATAGACCTTAGTACTTAGTGCAGTCATATACCTTAGTACTTAGTGAAGTCATATACCTTAGTACTTAGTACAGTCATAGACCTTAGTACTTAGTACAGTCATAGACCTTAGTACTTAGTTCAGTCATACTTAGTGCTTAGTAAGTCATACTTAGTACAGTCATATACCTTAGTATTTAGTACAGTCATATACCTTAGTACTTAGTAAGTTATATACCTTAGTACTTATTAAGTCATATACTTTGGTACTCTGCTGCTTTAAAGCTTGTCAGATTTGGTACTCAAAGCATTTTGATTTGAAAATTTGCGCTTGTACTTGTCCTTTGTTTGATACTTATCACTAAAGCTAGACCTGGTGGGTGTTGATGGCCTCATGATTCACTTCCCTTTCCAGCCCAAACAGTTTGTTTGGCATACAAGAGATAACATTAAGAATAAAAAAATGGAATCATATCAGTTTTAAAAGCTTGTGTACAACAAAGGAAACAACAGAGTGGAGAGACAATCTGCAGAACAGGGAAAGAATTTGTCAGGTATTTCTATGACAGAGGACTGATATCTAGAATATACAGAGAACGCAGAAAAATTGGACTCCCACAAAATAAAAGACTCAGTCAAAAAATGGGTCATTAAAATGAACAGACACTTCTTAGAAGAGGTAGTGGAAATGGCCACTAGATATTTGAAAAAATGTTGAACATCTCTGACTGTTAGAGAAATAGAAATTAAAACAATACTGAGGTTCCGTCTTACTTGAGAAAGAATAGCCATCATCAAGAACTCAAAAACATGCCAGCAAGGCTGCAAGGAGGAAGAATGTAAACTAGTACAACCATTATAGAAATCAGTATGGCAATTCCTCAAAAACTAAAACAAGAAATTCCATTTGACTTAGCTATTTCCCTTGTATGTATCTTCCTGAAAGAGTTAAAGATATCATATTACAGTGATACATGCATGCCCATATTTATGGAAGCACAGTTCATAGTAACTAAATCTTTGAAGCAGCCTATATGTCCATCAAAGGATGAACAGATTAAGAAAATGTGATACATACAACACTACTGTGGCCTAAAGAAGGGTAAACTTGAGTCATCTGTAGGAAAAAGGATGCACCTTAAGACTATAATGTTAAGTGAGTCAGACAAACAAACTTCAGTATCGCATGGTTTTCTTATATGAGAAACTCAAAATATAAAGAGCAAAATAAGGTATATGATAGGAAAAAATAAAAAATAAATGGAGGGATGTGGGGTAGGGAAAAGTGCAGCCAAGAGGGAAGAAAGGGAAGGAAGTGTAAAAAGGATTAAGATGTGCTATGTACCTTTACCAGTGCTACACAATGAATATAGTCATTCTGTACTGAAAACCTAGACTAGTAAGAACAATAAAATGAATAAAAATTGGTACTCATCATGCCTCTGGGACCAATTAAATATGAGTGTTGAAATACCACTGTATACGGTCACTTCCCTTATATAGTTACAGCCCATGTATATAACCTCGCTCTCCTGCTCCTTCTTTCTCTTTCTTTTCCCCCCTTTCTTCCCTTCCCATCTCCTTTCTCCCTCTCCCTTCTCCTCATCCTCCTCTCCCCCATCTCCTCTCCTCTCTCCTCTCTATATGTATATGTATCTACATAGATGTAGTTATTATATAGTATAGTTCTAGCATATATATTATGATTCCATATATGTGATTATAATTTTAAATGCAATGCGTTCAGTGAGTTCTGTGAGTCATTCTAATGAATTATCAAGCCTGCTGAATTTGTAGCCAGTGGGGCAGATTTCTGAGTAGCTTGGGGATCCCCAAAACTAGTGGCTAGGATCTGAAGTGGAGACAGTCACATGAAACCTTCTGTCCTGAACTTGTTAGAACAACAGTCACTGACTGTATAGTTAGTGTCAGAACTGAACTGTAGGACACCCAGTTGGTGTTTGTAAACAGCGTGAAAACAGACATGCTTTTCCTTTAGCCTCTGGTGTTGCCAGCAAACCTTGGTGTTCCTTGGGTGCATTCCTCATCTCTACCTCCAGTGTCACTTGGCATTCTCTCTGTGTGTTTTCTTGTAAGGACACTAGTTACATTGGATTAAGAGTCTGCCCTATTCTGGTACACCCTTCTCTTAACTAATTATATCTGCAACAACCCTATTTCCCACTATGGGCACTTTTTGAAGTTCCTGTGGTTAGGGCTTCATGCTTTTGTGAGCGGACACAGTTCAACTCACAGCACTCTTGATACACACATTTCTCAGTCACCAGTCAGTATCCGTCCTGCCCATTTTGAGCCCAGCTCTGTGTTAGGGCTGTGAGAAAAACCGGAGGAGTAAGTAAGAGTGTTGCCCGCTTTCCCTAAGAGGGAAATTGAGACCTAAACACTACAGATATTTGAGGCTGGTTTTTACTTAGGTTGCAAGATGGTATAAAACACTAGAATAACTGGAAGACAGAACAGTCACTTCTGACTTCAGTAATCAGTCAGGATTCAAGGAACAAAAGGTGATTTAAATTAGGCTTTATAAGGAAGCATGGGATTTTAATAGATGGAGAGGAGGGAAAAATATAAATTAGATTTTACAATAGCAAAGGGGCCTTCAGATCTTGGTATCTAGATTTGGATAGAGTTTATTCTTTTAGAATTAGCTCATTAAGTAGACTTTGAGACATAGATATGTGGGACAGTATCTGAATCCCATCTAAATGCACCAACATGCACCCATCCCCAAGATGTGCTGACAGGTTGAAGAGCAAGGTGCGGGACATTGTAGGTTGTATCTGACCTGATTTATGTAAAAAGCATATGAGGTGAATGGGTTCCCAAACATACGTCATTAACATGCATGTAAATAAGTAGAACATCTCTGGAAGATTATAAAACATTGTCCACAACGTTGCTGGATGATGAACAGGGGTGAGAAGGAGCCTGCTTTTCTCACTGTATGCATGAGCTAGTTTCAGCTCTCATTAAAAATAAGTTATTAGTCTACCTGACCTTTTACATTTTGAAATATCTTATTTTTCTTAACAAAAGCAGTAGACTTGGAGAGTCATAGTCATACTATGTTTTGTAAAAGTCCCTCCTTATCCAGAGTACTACTTTTTATCAGTCCACTACCGAACAACAGCAGGTCCCATAAAGACATGCCATGGTCCTTGGTTAATGGTCCCTAGTTGCCCCAGACTTCCTATCTCTCATTGATGGCCAAGGTTGCAGTCAGGCCAGTGTCCTAGGAGCTACTCTAATCCTGCCTGTGCTATGTTGCATGGTATAAATTTGCTCTGGGTATATGGGAGCTACAGAGTTATTCATGGTTTACCATGCACAAATGCATGGCCACATGAAGATGTGGCACCCACCAGCAAGACTCACATGTGGGCAGTTATCCCTAGAGTGGTCCATGAAGGCCGATGTCTGTCCTGGCTGATGCTGAGAGCCAGCGTGGTACTGGAGCTCATGCCAGTTCATTCTTTTAGTGGCTCAGTAGCCTCTTTGACTTCATTCCTTTGGTGTCAGATTTTGGGATTTCTTCTCAACATTCAGAAAAGTAGTTACTTCTTTCTCTATCAGGGTATCAGTGATGTTCTATCTTTTATTGCTGACATACAGCAGGGTTTTCCAGGATTTCTTAGTCAATATTTCTTTTTGGTAAACCTGAAGTGATGTGCTCTCCTCTGTGCTGGGGGGCATGCCAGATCACACACCCATTATTCACTGTGCCTACGTCTACCACATTTGTTTCTGTACCTTTTCTGCATCCTTAGCAGATAGGGCTAAATTTTGTACTTGAATTAAGACTGCAGTGAGAGACAAGGAAGCTCATATAAGTAGAAATATGAACAGAAATTTATACATCTATGTGTGCATATATGAATGTGTATATATACATGCATATGTACAGCTATATGTGCACATTTACAAGGTTACAAGTATATATATTGTACCCTCACATATTCCTTTTTATCTCTTGCTTTTACCTTGGTTTTACTTTTGATTTGTTTTTTTTCTGTAACTTTCAAAAATAACAAACCCTTGCAATTTAAAGAAGTAGATGCTCTGGTTTATGTTTAACTGTTAAGGACAGGTTACAGGGTGGAAACCATTAAGCTTCTCCACTCCTCACCCCAACCCCATCCCATCCACATAGTGCATAGGAAATCCTGTTCCATTTGCAGCGAAATCCCTCCTACCTGCCTTTCCTATGGGTCTCTCCTAGCGTTACAGAAAAGTGAGGACAAAAGGACTCCGCTGTAGGTTCTGATTTTTAAAAAGGCTCTTGTCTTTCCTTTCTTGATTTTTTTTCCCTGCCTCCTGGGATTATGTAGACTACAATAGAGAAGGGAGGGGAGGCAGGGGTCCTTGATGGGTTATGCTGTAGTGTAGGCATTTACAGTGTGCAAGCTTATTCATAGGTGCCTTTTGTATTTTTTTACAAACATACTCCCTTACACCCATTCAAGTGAGGGAAATAAGCAGTTGCTCCTCAGAGTCAGTGAATGTGTATTGTGTTCAGTGCTGAGAGAAATACACAAATATCTTAGTGTGGTAGAAAAGCCTAGAACAGTGAATGAGACAGTGCAGCATATAACAATAAGATAATGACTAAACAATCAGAAGGGTTCCGGGTGGGAGAGCAGAATGACCACCGAGAACTACCTGTAGTAGATAGATCAGTGGCAGATTGTGTGTAGCATGGTGGTCCTGGACTTTGCCTAGCAGTGTCATATAGTCCAGTGATGGCGAACCTTTAAGAGACGAGTGCCCAGACTGCAACCCCAAACCCACTTACTTACTGCAGAGTGCCATTGCTGCAATTAAACTTGAATACTGAGGTTTTAGTTTAGAAAAAACAACTCATACATTAATATCTTTTGTCTTAGAAGAAAAACAAATAACTTGCATACCTTAGGTTTGCCACCACTAGTCTCATTGTTATTTAGTTTATGTAAAGACATTCTGTGATGCTTGCACAACAAAATCACCCAAGGACCCATTCAAGAGAGTGTGTCCCTATTGTTAAGTGACACATGACTGTTTTAACTACAGTGCAATTAGAACCCCCATGACTACATTTTATAGGTGAGGGAGTGAGCCAGGAGAAGATAAGAGATTTTCCAGAAATCAAAGCATGTAAGTGTCAGACTAAAACTCATTTGAATCCAAGTCGTGCCTAGGTCCCAAATTGACCATGGTTACACACAGGTAATATTGCAAAAACTTGGAAAACGCTTCATCTCATTTTCTTGTTTGCGAAACTTCATAGAAGAGGTGGAACTTGAAAGTGAGCCTTTAGAATAGTGTAGAGTTAAATAAGGAGAGGAGCAGGCAGTCTGTGGGAAGGGAACCAAGTACAGACAGGTGGGGATGTGACAGATGGAACTCTTCCGGAGGAAGTGGGTATGACAGTTAAGCTGTCAGCTTGCTTTGCTTGGGACACCTAAGGGATTCATGAAACATACGTCTGGGTTTGTCTTGGTTGGGCATGGAGGTGTGACCTTGGGTCTCTGGCCCCTTCATGGGCACTGTTCCCTGCTCTCTTTCTCAGATGCCATATGCTAAGCAACTTTGTTCTGCCACACCCCTTGGCCATGATGTTCCTGCCTTAGAGCCAACAACATACCATGGACTAAATACTCTGAAACTATGAGTTAAAAATAAACCTCTCCTTTACATTGTGGGTGTGAGGTAATTGGTTCCAGTACTGGGGGAGTTGACTAATACAGTGGCTACTGTGGGGGTTGGTGAAAGGCCTGATGTTGTGAAGGCTGCACTTGGGAGAGCTGGGCACTGAGATGTGGTCTGTTAGGCAACGGAAGAAACTAAAGGCAGTTAAGAGGGAGGTGAGATCACTGGTGTAATCAGTTAAGAAGGAGGTGAGATTACTGGTGGAACAGCACTTTAGCTGCACTATAAGAGGTGGTTGACAGAAGAGGAGTGCAGAATGAAGGAAGCCAAAACAGAATGTCCTGTAGAAGGCAGATCTGGTTGAACCTCTACATTTTTAGGCATATTTTAGTTCTAGGTAATGACTTTCTTTGTTCTCCACTTTTATTCCTTTATTTATCTTGAAGCTGTGGGTTTGAGCAAGGAAAATGACCTTGCTCAATTAAGGAAGTGTAGAAGTAACTGTACAAAGCGAGGCATGATGATATATGCCTGTAATCCTGGCACTTGGAAGGCTGAGGCAGGAGAGTGAAGAGTTTGAAGGTACCTCGGCTACATGGGTAGATCTGTCTCAAAAAAAAAAAAAAAAAAGGAAAAGGAAAGAAATTTTAAAAAGTAATTCTACAACCTTTTGTTAAAATTGCTGTGCATTCTTTTAGACTAAGAAGAAGCTGCTGAATTTATCTGACTAGAATGGGATGAGAGATTAGGATGGAAATGTGACATGTCTGTCCCCATCATTCTGAGAATAAACAGGTCATCAGGTGCTTATATATGATTTCTAAAAAGTGTGAAAATTGGAAAGATGCTCTGAACTCAGTTGTCTGATGTAATTGTCTATGTAGACAGCCCTCAGATACCTGTGAACTAATAATTAGACTTATGAATTTATCAAGTTTGCTTGACTAAAAGAAAGGTGTAGTGGCTATACTAACATCGGATACAGAAGACCACACACTGAGGTCCATAACAGGAATAAAGGAAGACTTGTGTAATGATGAAAGATTCAGTTCACCGAAAAGTCTGCATGTATCTGAGAACAGAGTTCAAAACACATAAAACAGGATGTGAGTGGAACTGAAAGAAGTACACAGACACACAGTTTGAAATGAGGATTTCAGCACTCTTCGCGGTGATTGATAGAATTAGTGCACAAAATCAGCAGGGACAGAAAAGTGAAAAGCACCTCAGACTAACTGGATCTACTGACATTTATAGAACCCTTGACCCAGCAACAAGAGGACACATATTATTTTCAAGTGCTTTTGAATCATTCACCAAAGTTGATCATATCTTTAGCCAGAAAATGAACTTTAACGAATTTAAGTTTAAAATCATATGAAGTATGTTGTCATCTAGTATAGGATTATAAATAATCTGCAGGTCCAAGGAAATGTCTTGGGAAAATAAGAAACATTTTAATTGAATTAAAATAAAATATAAAATTTGTTGGATGTAAAAACCATAGGAGATAAAACCATAGGAGAACTTACTGGCATTAAATGTTTGTATTAGAAAAAAAAAAAAAAAGAATTATGCCAAGCCAATAACCTCATCTTTTACTTTAAGAAAATAGAAAAAGAAAAGCAAAATATACTCAGATCAAGCAGAAAGAAAGAAGTAATAGACATAAGTAAAAATTATGAAGTAGATCACAGAAAAACAGTGGAAAGAATAAAGGAAACCAAAAATAGCTGTTCTGAATAAAGGTCACTAAAATTGATCTAACGAGAGTATGGAAAAATAGAAGATGCAAATTATGAATATCAGAAATAAAAGAGGGGAAAGATAATCACTGCAGACTCAAAAGTAATTAAAATAATTTTTAAAAATACTACAGAACACTCTGTATATGAATTGGCTAACTTACAATAGCAGTTGTTTAAAACCCACAAATTACTAAAACTCACTATAGAAAAGACAGAAAACTGGGATGGTTTTGTATCTATAAAGAAATCAAAGTAGTGGCCCCTCTTGATTCTTTGTGGACTGATTGTCCCTCATACCCCTGGGAGGTGGGGCCAGTTTGGTTAAGTGAGAGTCTGATCAGGCAGGGTACTGTAGCTCACCCCACTTCGAGGACTCTATCCCTGACTTGTCTTCATGTTCAACAAGTGGATAATGATATCCTCACCCTGGAACAGAGAAAATTTTATGAAGATAATTGTTCTTTTATCATTAAAAATCTAGTTCTGATGCTTGCATTCAGTGCTTTTGGGGTGAATTTAAAAAAAATCTACAGATAGGAAGTGAAACTACCAGGATTAATGATAATGAGGGATGTGCCCATTGTGAAGTCTGATTATACTCCAAGTGCAAAAAATTTCAAGGATCCAGTATTTCAAAAGATGAGGAGCTTTTTAGATACTGCACTGTTCCCCAGATTCTGAAATGTGTGGAATGCTGTACTTGACCTAATATCATGGCCACACACACAATGCTGATAAACAAAGCTCTGGATATTGGTGATACTCTGTCATTCCTTGCTGGACCTCATGGAGCACATTGACCAGAACAGTGGTTGTCTGGTTGTGCTTCTGGGCACCTATACAAGCCTCCTGAAGCTACAGTTACCCTCAGTGGGAGGGCAGAGTTAAGTTAGTGTTCCCTGGGATCCAGGACTATGAGCAGGGCAATGTCCAGGTGCACCTTGTGGTAGAGAGGGGAGACACTGTTTTGTTTCATTCTTTGCTCATCCAGGGGTCCGGGCAGAACAGAAATGAAGGATTCTGGAAAACAGTTTTCTGCCATTATGCCAGTGCCATTTACATTGATGTGAAGGGCACCAGCCAAGAGACATGGAGAAGAAATGATAAATCTGTAGAAGAAGTTGACATAACTGCAGATGGCATAGACATGAAGTGTATTTGGAAATTTTAACTACAGGTTTTGAAAGGGGAAAGAATTAACCTTTGAAATAGCTCTTCATTATAACTCTTTTAAAGGAAATCAAAAAAAGAACAAGGACACTGAGGAAAATATTTTCTTATTGGAATAATGTCTTTTCCATCACTTTTTAACACAATCAAGAAATCTGTATTGGAGGCTTAATTGTATGGAGTTAATTTTAGAGTACAGTGCTGTTGGTGTAATGAAAGTAAAACCAGTGACAGTGAAATGTTAGTGTTTTAAGGAGAACAAATTTGGGGTTAGAAATAATAAAAGTGATAGTGTATAATAATAATAATAATGAAAAGAAATGAGAAAAACACTAGGTCTGTGTACTTAGTTTCACTGGTAAATTCAGTGAAACATTTAAAGAAATAATATCAATTCTGCACAGTCTCCTTCAAAAACTAGAACACGTCCCACTTATCTTGCAAGGCTTATTTTATGAGCTCTGATAATAAAACCAGATAAAGACATAGCAAGAAACATACACCAGTAGCCCTCATGAACATAGATGTAACAGTTCTCCAAAATGTCAGCAAATTAAACACACCAATATATAATACTTAACTATGACCAAATGGAGTTTACCCCAGGAAATGGTTGGTCCAACAGTAATAAATAAACCAATGTAATTTCCTGTACTAAATGATGGAGGAAGAAACATCCTATGCTCATATCAATTAGCATAGAAAATTCATATGGCAAAATTAAAAATCCACTAATGATAAAATATCAAACTAGAAATACTAATTTAATTTGATAAAGGGGACCTAAAAAAAAAAAAAAAAACGCTCACAATTAACATACTAAATGCTTTTTGTCCCAATATTGAAACCAAGGGAGAAATGTCCTCCTTTGCTACTTTTACTGTAGGTTTTATTGGAGATCCTCTGGACAGAACAAGAAGACAGAAAAAAATAAAGACATACAGACGGGAAAGAATAAGGAAACTTCCCATTTGTAGATGACATGATTATGAATGAAGTGTTGAGATGTCTATGAAAAAGCTCCTAGTACTAACAAGTGAATATATCAGTCTGAAGATGCAATAATGTACAAAAATTTATTATATTTTTGTGTACCTGTAGTGAACCATTGAAAACTGAAACTGAGTAAATACTAGAGATAAACAGAACAAAGCATATGTAGGATCAATATGCTGAAAAATACAAAACATTGATGAAAGAAATTTAATTTTAAAGAGAATAATAAAAAGAGAACAATAGCAAAATACCAATAATGTAGACAAAAACAAAGCAAAGAAAAAACAAAAATGATACAGGATTTCAGAATAAAATGATAGGAATTAACAGTGGCTGTTATATTATACATTGTTATCTTCAATGAAGTTGCTCAAATTACCAGATGTAAGAATCCAAGATTGATCAAACCATTAAAGAGAATAAAAAAATAAAAACAAAAAAACCCCATTAGAAATGATGCAAGAGTTTCACTAGACAAGATGGTAGGAATTCACCAGTGGTTGTTATATTGCATATTGTTGTCTTCAAATTAGTTCTTCAGATTGCCAGATATAAGCATGCAAAATTAGTCAAAAAGAAAACAAATAGGCATTAACTGTACCTTTCAATAAACCATTAGACTTCAGCAGTGCAGTTATCGTATCTATCTATCTATCTATCTATCTATCTATCTATATTCTCTTCCTTTCTTTTTCTCCCATAGGTAAATGGATTGCCACTAGAGACCATACTCATAAGTGAAATAAATCGGACCCACATGTATAAACATTATATTGTCTCCCTAGTGTAAGAACCTGAAAGAGTAAATAAAATTCAAAACATACAATAGATATTATGAAAGGGAAAGAAATTACTCAAAGGAGGGAACAACTGGGATGAGGGAAAGGAGAAAAATGAAAGAAATTTTAAAAGACCTTTAAATGCAGGAATATACCATATTCAAGACTGTGAGACTCAATCTAGTTGTCAGTTCTCTCCATGTTAATCTGGAGGTTTAATGAAGTTCCAGTAAATATTTTAGCAAGGTATTTTTGTATATAGACAAACTACTCTAAAATTTACATTGAAAAGAAAAGAAACTAGAGTATCCAAAACAGTTTTGAGAAAAGATATAGTTGGAAGAACCACATTACCCAATTGAAAATGTCGCTACAAAGCCACTCTAATTAAGATAGTATGGTATTGACCGACATATACATTTAGATTGATCTCTACTAGAATAGAGAGTCTAGAAAAGATTTACAAAAATAGATTTGTGGTCATTAGATTTTGGACAGTGGTGCAAAAGCTGTTCAGTGGAGAAAGGATTGTCTTGTTAACAGATGGTATTGGAACAAATAGACTTGACACACATCAGATCATACAGCTAGATTGTGCGCCTGTAGTCTCAGCTGTTTGGGTGGCTGAGGGTAGAGGATCACTTGAGACAAGGAGCTCAGGACCAGTGTGGGTCACATAGTGAGACTCTATCTCTTGAAAAGAGAGAAGAAATTGGGGAGATGGGGAAGAAAGAAAGAGGCGGACAGGGAGAGGCTGACTGACTGACTGACTGACTGACTGACTGACTAGAGGCTAGATCATACATCATAAATCATGTGTTCTTTTGTGTCTGGCTTCTTCAGCATGTTATTCTTGAGAGTCATGTATGTTGTTGCATGTAGGAATACAATAGCTTATTCTGTCTTATTCTTCTTTAGCGGCTCCAGGATACCATGATTGTGTTTATCCATTCACCGATTGGTGAATATTTACCTTGTTTCCAGTTTTGGGCTTTTCTGGAAAATATGCTGTGAATGTTCTCAACTCTTTTTGTGCACCTATGTTTTTATTTTTTGGTAAGTACCCAGGAGCGTATTTGCTAGACGAATTTTATAAGACACTGCCAAGCATTTTCCTGAAGTGTTTGTGTCGTTTTATACTCTCACTAGCTGTATCTATTTGATCTGTAACCTTGTCAGTACTTGATATGGTCAGTCCTTTTTTATTTTTGTCACTGTAAGTGGGTGGGTTGTGGAATCTCTTAACACCTAATTATTTTTTTTGTTGGTTTGTTTTTTTGGTTTTTCTCCGGTACCAGGAACCGAACTCACGACCTTGCGCCTGCCAGGCAGGCGCTTTGCCGCTGAGCTAAATCCCCAGCCCCTTAACACCTAATTATGATGAACAACTTTTTAGGAGTTTCTTGGCCATACAGATATCTTCTTTTGTGAAATGCCTGGTCAGTGGTCTATTCATACTTAATGGGATCTTTTGTCTCATCATTATTGATTTGTAGGGGTTCTATATATATTTTGGATATGTGTCTTAGTTACTTTTCTCTTGTTGCTGAGATAAAATACCTGACACCCAAAAATAAGGAAGGAGAGGTTTATGTAGCTCACAATTTGTGGAGGTTTCAGCCCATAATCACCTGGCTTCAAGGCAGGGTGGGAGGGCACAGGGGCAACAGTTCAAGCCGGCAGAAGACAGCAAAAGCAGCAAGAGCAAAAGCGGGGAGCAAGCCTCTTTTCCTCCCTTATATTGTAAGCAGGCTACCCCACTGAGGGCAGGTGTAGCACTCACACCATCTCCATGTCCTCCTCTTGCACAGGATGAAGATGTTTACAAAGTGAGGACCCTGGCCCCCTGTTGAGTCACTTAAACCTCTAAACTTGTCAAGTTGACACAATGTATCAACCATTACAATGCCATTTTCTAGTTATATTATAGATGCTTTTTTATAATTGCCACCATATTATTATTACCTCATAATTTGCCTTTTCACTTTCTTAATATCTTTTGATGAACAGAAACTTTAAATTTTGACAAAGTCCAAGTTATTTTTTCCTTTCCAATTAGTAGTTTTTAATATCCTGTTGAAGAACTCATTACCTCCCTTGTAGAAAATGTTCTCATATTTTCTTCTAGAGATTTTATTTTATATTTAGGTTTATAGCTCACCTCAAATTAGTTGTAATACAGGAGTCAGTGTCATTCTTGTTCCTGATGAGTATCCAGTTTTTCCAGCACCATTTATTGAGGAGCCCATCTTTCCCCACTGTATTAGGTACACTCTTTGTCACAGATCAGGGGACAGTGATTCTGTTTCTGTTGCATTTTACCCATCTTTGGAATGTTTTAAATATTTCTTTGTAATTACTTAATATTTAACATAGTTTTTAAATTAAAAAATGAAAATGAAAAAAACGTTACTGGCTATGGTAGGTGGAAAGTTTTTGCTTCCAGGCTTAAGTAAATTAAGGTTCTGATTTATCTCCAGGTTATGACCAAGGAAATGGATTTGATAGACTGTGTTTGGCACTTTTATGGGAATATAGAAATGAATCAGATGAGTACTCTCCTTGAGGAACATACGGACTAGTGAGAGAGACAGATCATGTGTATAGTAAGCCTGTGTCTATAGAAAGTCTCTGTTCTCTCCCCAGAATAGCAAAAGCAGTTTGGGGTAACAAAGGCAAAATTGGAGGCATAGCCATACATGATTTCAAGCTATACTATCAAGCAGTAGTGATAAAAAAATGACATGGTACTGGAACAAAAACAGATACAGGGGATGGAATTGAGGATATAGAAACTTACCCAGACATGTTCAACTATTTGATCTTTGACAAAGGGGCCAAAAACATATGTTGGGGGAATGATAGCCTATTCATTAAATGGTGCTGGGAAAACTGGTTATCTGTTTGCAGAAGATTGAAACTAGACCCTTATCTCTCACCATATACTAAATTAAAATTAAAATGGATCAAAGATCTAAACATTAAAACAGAAACATCAAGTCTGCTAGAGGATAAAATAGGTAAAACACTTGAAGACACAAGTGTAGGAAAGGGTATTCTAAACAGAACCTTAATTGCACAAGAAACAGCAGCATGATCAACAGAAGGGATTATATCAGTCTAAAAACCAGTCAGTAGAGGGAAGAGACAGTGCAGAATGTGAAAAAACTTGCCAGCTACTCCTCAGACAGAGGACTAATATCTTCAATATACACAGAACTCAAAAAAATTAATCCATCTAAAATTAAAGACCAAATCAAGAAATGAGCAAGAGAAATGAATAGACACTTCAGAAAGACAGATGGTCAACAAATATACAAAAAAATGTTCAAACATCCCTGGCCAATAGAGAAACACAAATTAAAACAACACTAAGATTCCATCTTACTCTGGAAAGGATGACAATTGTTAAGAAATCAACAATAACAAATGCTGGCGTAGCTGTGGTGAAAAAGGAACCCTCTTCATCTTTGGTGGGAATGTAAACTTGAACAAACATTATGGAAATCAGTATGGAGACTTCTCAAAGAACTTAAATTAGAAATTCCATATGACCCAGCTATCTCCTTGCTAGGTATTTTCCCCAAAGAGTTTAAGTCATCATACTACAGCAATATGTGCATACCAATGTTTATAGCTTCACAATTTGTGATAAATACTAGAAGCAGCCTGTATTACCCATCAACAGACAAATGGATAAAGAAAAATATGAGATATATATATATATATATATATGAATAAAAGAATACTACTCAGCTCTAAAGAGTGACTAATTTGACACATTTGTAGGAAGATGGATGCACTTGGAAAATATACTGTTGAGTGAGATAAACCAGGCACATAAGCTTAAATACTGTATGGTGTCTCATTTGAGTGAGGCAGAGTACAAATAGAGAATGATAAAGAATGAATAGAAGGGGAAGGGGATGGATCTCTTGCAATAGGGAAGTGGTCCAAGGGAATAAGGACAAGAAGTGAGGGGGAGGGGAAGAGGAAATAAGAAGAATAAAGATGTGCCATGTACAGGGACCTAATAACCTCAATTAATATGAACGTTATATGCCATAACATGAGCTAAAATTAATAATAGCAACAACAATGAAAAATGAGATAGGGGATCTAGAAGAGGAGGGAGGAAAAGGGAAGGAAGGGGATTAAAATATAAGAAGCAAGCTGTAGTATGTACATGTAACTACTCCCCAAGATGATTGTAAACTGCATGAACTGCAGACATGTACAAAACATGTCTCAACATGACATGGTGCCTTCACTGAGGCACTGTAGTGTGGTAATTCAAGTGACTGCAGGATTTCCAAGCAGGTACTGCTCCCAAGCAGTTAGAATTAAAAGATAGAGCTTGGAAGTCAAGCATGGTGGCACACACTAGTAATCCCAGCACTCTGGGAGGCTGAGGCAGGATGACTGAAAATTCAAACTCAGCCTGGGAATTCAAGACACTTAGTGATACCCTATCTCAAAATTTAAAAAAAAAAAAAAAAAAGGGCTGGAGATGCAGTTTAGTGCAAAGGCTCTGGGTTCAATCTGTAGTACTGTAAATGAAGAAAGAAGAAAACTATATAGGAGTGATAGGGAATGAGGATGGAGGGGTGAGAGAGAGGAAGGGAGGACAGGAGGAAGGAAAGGAGTAAGCACATGTGGGAAAGAAGATTGAGAAAGATTTTATATTACCCTAACATTGTAGTTATGGAAGATTGAAAGATTGAACTATTTTGTATTACCCTAACATTGTAGTTATGGAAGGCATGAGAATTTATGAATCTGGGAAGCAACGTCTTTTTATTACTTTGCTCTGTTCTCACAGTTGGAGGCCCTGAAGACCAGGTCTAAAGCCCTTGAAAAGAGATCAGTTTTTCTTGGCTGTGTGGCAGAGAAAGAAATCAAAGATTGTAGACGTGGTTAATTGCCCTAATCTGCATCCTCTTTCCAAATGTGCCGTTAGGTCTTAGTGTGGCATTTGGAAGGATGTTTGGCATTAATAGTGAGGTTACTGATTTGGAGGATTTAGAATTGATGTGGACCAACAGCTGAGTTAGAAGAGGCAGAATTGTGGGCCAACAGGAGGCACTGGCCAAATCAGACTAGAATCAAAACAGGACAGTTGTGCAACTCAACAAAGATTGAACAACAAAAATGTGCACATGGGAATACATAAGGGCTGTGCTGTCTTTAAGTGTTTTTATTTACCCAGATATTAATGGGAGACAGTATCATTTGCAGTGTAATTGAGGATTTGAGACTGGACTATTTTGTTTGGTTTGCTTTTATTCACAGTCCAGGTTGAAGATTGTTCACAAAGAGTCCTAAATGTTCTTTGAGCCTAGTAATTTGCGTGGCCACACATAATGTAGCTATCTCAGTTTTAGTGTGCTTAAGGGAAACAAAATTCATTGCAATTACAATATTAGAAAACTAATCTTGTTACTGCATGAAGAGTTTCAGGAATTGAACAGAAAACCTTAATGGGGCAAAAAGGTTTCCCTTGGTGACCACGAACTAGAGTGTCATCACAGTGGGTATCTGACCACTGATCTCAAACTTCGATCTCTAAACATCAGCTACAGGAAATAAAAAAGCCAAGAATAGGGTTGCGGGTTTTATCTTGATTATCAGCGTGACTGAACTGAGGTATCATGCAAAGTAGGAAAGCACAATTGTGAGTGTGTCTGTGGGCATGTTTCCAGAAGTGATTGACATGTAGGCCATCATACATAGACGGGGGAGACATGTTATGATTGTAGGTTGCATCATCCAGTGTGCTTATAGCCCAGATGGGATGAAAGGGGAAAGAGGAGGAAGTCTGTCTATGCTTGCAGGCTCCATTCACCTTGAACAGATGTGTGTCTTGCTACAGCCATCACCTGTGGACTTCAGACTCCATCTTCTTCAGCCTTCCAGCACTGACTCATACTAGCACCTCTTCAGGGACATTCCAGGTCTTTAGTCTTTTGATCCTTCTTGTTCTGAGGCTTGCAGTGTCTTGGATTGAGCAATTTACTGGCTCTTCTGATTCCCTAGCATGAAGACAACCACCGTGGACTGTTCCACCTCAGATCCTGTAAACCGAGTAAATCTCCATTGATTCTGTTCATCTAGAAAACTCTTACAATACATAGAAGCAGAGCATTTTGGTCCTTTAGAATGTTTTCTGGGTAATATTAATCAACTATTGGGATTTCACTTTCACAGTGTTGTTCATTTAAAAAAAACGGAACTCCTCTGTTTTGTATAATAAGTCAGTTACCTTTGAGGAGACATCCAGTTGACTTGCTATAGAGAAAGGTAAATAAAGCCAGATTTTTGCTTTGTTTTTTCTTGTTACTTTCCAGGATTCTTTTCATAATTTCAGTAGATTTACAAATCATGGTACCAACTTAGAAAAAAGACCCATGGTCCTGATAACGGGATGGTCCTGATAATGGGATGGCCCTGGGGTTTTGTTAACTCTAGGTGCTAATTCCAGTTGATTGGTACATTGATGGGCCACTGTTATGGCTTGTATCTGGATGTCCCCCAAAAGTCTCATGTGCTCATAGGTGTGGCTTTTGGGGGTGGCTGGATCGTGGATGTGTGATACTAGACTAAATACTAGACTAAGGGTGTGATAAACAGATTAGTCCCTTACTTGGATTAACATAGTTCTGAGTGTGGCTAAGTGGATTTACTGAGGAGGGAAGCCCCACTCTGAGAGTGGGTGGCACCGCCTAATAGGTTTGTAGCCTGGAGGGATTATAAAAGAACCAAGGAAGGCTGGCCTACTGCTTCCTATCTACTGCCTGCTCTTGCCATGAGCTCTTTCTCTTCGGCCGTGCCCCTCTGCTGTGCCACTCTACTGCAGAGCCAGCTGACTGAGGACTGAAACCTCTATAAACTGTGAACCAAAAATAGACCTTTCCTCCTGGAACTTGTGGGTGTCAGGTATTTTTGTCCCAACAAAAAGAAAGTAACTGAGGTAGGCAGTGTCTTTGGAAGTATTGAGTCTGAACTTGGATTTGGTTAGGAATGGCTACAGTAAAGAAACAAACTTTTCTCCACAGGGCCAGATCTTCTAGGCCTTGAAAGAAACTACTCAACTCCGCTGTTATAGTGTGGGGAAAAAAAGGAGTATATAATACACAGATAACAGCACTACTATGTTGCAGTAAAGCTAGTTGCAGGCACTGATACTTGAGTTTCATGTGATGTACATGTTCATTTACCTTTTCCTATAGCAAAAGTCAGAAGTACTTTTTTAAAAACTATTTTAAAATGTAAACTTTATTCTTAGCTTGAGGAGCATACCAAAACAGACAGTGAGCTGGATTTCACCTGCAGGGCATAGTTTGCCAGTCTATTTGCAATAGATCCTCACCCTGCTATTTACCTGGCTTGAAACTGTGATGCCTTAAGGGGTTCAGTGCCAAGAGGTCTATAAAGTATAAGTAAGGCCATACTCTGTTGAATAAACCATTGCTGTTAATTATTCAGGGAAAGAGAAGAGTAGCATGCAAGCCATTTGTAAAAACCAGGACAGAATTGTCTCATTGCCTTAGGTTTTGAATTGGAGGATGAGAGCTGAACAAAGGCAACTGTGTACAGGAGGATGCATCGAATGATGCAAAGATGGCTCTCCTGTCTGTCCATTCTACCTGTTCTTCCACTGTCCTCCCTGACTGTGAGGCCAGACTTAGGTGATTATATGTTAAGTTTGGAAAGAGCATGGTTATTCTGCCTGTACAAGTTGATTACAAAGCCAACTGGAGGGGTTAAGCAGACTGTTCTGTTAAGAATCAAAACAATGATAGTACTCCATAGATTTGTTTTTTTTTTTTACCATCTTTTATCCATAGAGAGTATTTTTTTTTTTTTTTAATAGCGTCTTGCTATGTAGCTCAGACTGGCTTCAAACTCATGATCTTCCAGCCTTAACCTCCGGAGTACTAGGATTACAGGCAAGTACTACCACATCCTGCTCACAGAGATTCTTAACTCCAAAATCTGCTTGGTAAAATCTCCAATTTAGAGTAGACTCTGTAGTATAATGTGCTGTCTGGCAATCTCTCTTTATGGTGGATATCACCAGCAGCCTATTTCTTGGGACAGTCTGATTAACTTTAGGATAAAATAAATCTTCAATATCCCAGGATCCTTAATATTTTTAATCAATTTGCTAACCATCTCTGCCAGATGGATGGTGTTATGTTTCATTTTAGATGTCAATTTGACTAGCTTATGGGATACCCAGATAGCGGGGAAAGCGTTCTTTCTGAGTGTTTGTGAGGATATTCTGGAAGAGAGCAACATCTGAACTAGTGCACTGAGTGAAAGCGATCTGCCCTCACTCAGTGTTGATGGACACAATCCACTAGTTGAGGACCTGAATGAAACAGACAAAACAAGGGAAAGTTGAACTATCTGTGTCTCTTTGAGCTGGGCTACACTACTCCTGTCCTTAAATATCAGAACTCCAAATTCTCTAGCCTTTGAACCCTAGAGACTTGTACCAGGAGGACCCCCAACCCCTACCTCTGGGACTTCAGGCCTTTAGGCTTGGACTGAAAGTTACATCTTGGTCTCTTTTGTTGAGAGGATTTCAGACTCAGACTAAGTTTGTTTCCTTGGTTCTCAGCCTTCCAGATAGTTTTTAGGGGGACTTCTCAGTCTCTAGTCATATGAGGCAGTTCCTTTAATAAGTCTTCTCTTGCTAGGTGAGGTGGCACATGCCTGTAATTGCAACACCCTAGAGGCGCAGGCAAGAGGATGACTATGGGCTTGAGGCAACCTGGGCTACATAGCAAGATCCTGTCTCAATAAAACAAAACAAAAGTCCCCTGTCATTTCCCCCCTATATCACATTGGTTCTTTCTAGGGAGCTCAGATACATGTGAGAATTTCTGGTATGAAGCCATAGACTACCTGTATCTATAACCATTTTCATGTTCATGCCTGTTCTAGCTTGGAAGGTATCTTTTCTAGCTTTTCTGCCCTTTCATCTGTGCTGTGGTTCTCATCTTCTCCCGAACCCTAAACCTTATGCTATCAAATATCCCTTCTCCCTCCATGTATCCAACTGATCTTTCAAATGGTTTATTCCATCAATGTTTGAACGCATTTAACCTTTTCTAATTGAACAATATAAGATCCCTGACCGCTCTCACTTCTCCCTTTTACAGACAAACTCTTGAGACGACTTGGCTGTGTTCACTCTTTCTACTTCCTTGCTTCACACTCAGTTGTGACTTCTAGCCCTGTTGCTCTACCCAGATTACTGCTCAAATTTAGGAAAGTAGCAGACAGCGGGTGCCATATCGCTAGAGGCAATAAATAGCTTTATGTTTTTTGTATTTGATGATTTAATAGCAGTTGGCACCGTGGATCATTTTGTTTCTTGAACCACCCCACCCCTTGTGGTTCCATGTTCTTTGGGAGTTTTCTTTTTTGGCCATTCCTTATCTGTCTGTCTTGCAGGAAATAATGAATTTCCACATGGATTATTGTAAAATCTCTGACTATGCAATTTCCTTCATGGCTTTGGATTCAATGACCATTGTATGTAAATTTATTTCTCATTCCCTTTTGGGCTGCAGATGGGCCTTATGCACTGTGAAAGAGTCTGAATTTGAGCAAAGGCATGATGTGATTAGGCTGACAGATTGTAGAGATCCTGCTTCTGAGGTGTGCAGAATAAACAACAGAGAGGTAAGAGTAGAAGGCGGGAGGGAGACCTGTTAGGCTGATGTCTGGGGAAGTCATGGAGACCTGGTCTAGTGTGATATTGCCAGTTAGACATTCAAAGGTACCTCAGACTCAACATATCCGAGACCTAGCTGATGCTTTTTACCTGGATTTCCCCATTATGGTGTCTGCCATCACCAAACACCATAATTGGGTGAGTCACAAAGCTGGACTGCACTATCTCCTTCCAATTGCCTCTCCATTTCTAACGCAGTAGCCAGGTTAGTCTTTAGAGTGTGCATCTGCTATCATCTATAAGGTAATTCCTTTCAGTGCCTCCTGTCTCTCTGAGGATAATGACTAAAAAATCTGAATACAGTGGTCTGTCCTAATGGGTAAGAGCTGTGTTCCATGATTCACAAAGGATGCCTGAACTGCAGAATTCGGGACCCTATGCATATTGTATTTTTTTCCTATACAGACATACCAGTGATAAAGTTTAATTTACAAATTAGGAACAGTAAGAGATTAACTGCAATAATTAATGATAAAATAGAACACATGTAACAGTGTAATATAATGAATGTTATGTGATTGTATTTTCTCTCAGTATCTTGTACTTTCAATTTTCACTTACGGAATGCACTTTATGGATCTCTTTGGCATATCCAAATTGCCAGCCTTACTGTTCATGTACTTTTAGGCCATTATTAAATAAAATGCAAGTCACTTGAATACAAGCCCTATGATACTGGGACAGTGGATCTGATAAAGAGACAGGCAGATAAAGACTGATAAAGACTGAAGGGCAGAACAGACCAGGATGGCATACAGTTTTATCACCCTACTCAGATTGGTACATGGCTTAAAACTTATGAATTGTTTACTTCTGGAATTTTCCACTTGCTATTCTCAGACCTTGATTGACAAACTGGAAAGTGAAACTGCAGATAAGTGGTACTAGGTACTACTGTGTGCCTGTGTACGGTGCTTCACAGGCTGGCCTTGACATATTCTGGAGGCCTCCTTTCCTGCCTCATTCTCTGTTTCCCTGCTCCACTTTCTGCTGGCCTTGCTGTGTGCCATCTGTCTACTTTTATCTCCTTCCTTTCACTCTTTCCAGAATCTTGGTTGATTTATCACTGTAGAAGAAAATTTCCCAGAATGCTTAGCAGATTATCATATTTTGTGTTTATAGAACCAGTTTCTTTCCTTTCGTATGTTTATCTCGCTTTCAAAATATGTATCTATAGGATTAGTATTGGATTACTATTTTTTGTATGACATGGGACTGTATTAATTAGAATACCGCAAAGAACCAGTGGTGTGTGTGTGTGTGTGCCTGTATATGTGTGTGCATGAGAGAGAGGGGGGCACTGATCATAAGCCACTTCAGTTGTTGATTGATGTGACTGTGGAATCTAGCAAGTCTGGAGTCTACAGGGAAGGCTGCTTCCAGGCTGAAGATCCAGGGCAGGGTTGGTGTTGTGAGTTAAGCCCAAATGTTTACATTCAGTATCCTCAGTCTTTCCTATTAAGAACTTCAGCTGATTGTATGAGGCCTACCGCGTTATGGAGCGTGATCTGATTTACCCAAAGTCCACTACTTAAATGTTCATTATATCTGAAATATGGTAACATTTAGAATGCTGTTTAGACAAAAGCTGGGTATGAAAGCCAGCATATAAAATTAATCATTACACTACCATGCTTGTTTTAGTCAGTTACTGTATCTTCAGTGCCTACCACAGTGTCTGGGACACAGAAGGGATTCAGTAAATATTGCCTGTATGGACGTGAGAGCGCTGCATTTTTCCTAGCCAGTCAGTGCCAGCAAGTGTGATGTGGCTGTAAGCACTCATGGCTGTAAGCACTGTGTTTTGGAGCAGTTCTTTGTGTCTGTCCTAAAACGTTTTGTTCATAAACGCTTTTGTGATTCAAGCAACTAGTTTTTGATAAATTTATTTTTGTATAATTCATTTATGGTCTCTCTCAGCCTGGTTTTTGCAGACTCTTTTAGTCCAGTCTCATAAAAGCGTTATCAGCCATTTGACTCAATCATTTGATTTGCTCTTCTTGGATTTTCCTCTTCACATTTCTTTTTCTTTGTTTTCTTGGATGTAGTAACCAGAGCCAACTCTGTCCTCAGTGTAATTGGACCATGACTTTATTTCAGGAGGTAATTGCATTTGTACTCCCCAGTGCTCTTAAATTTTATTGGCTGTTTTGGCTACAGAAGCTCAGTATGCTGAATTTTCTACTTCTAAAACCAAACTTGTTATCCTGGCCCCGTCTCCAGAGTTTTCTATTTCTGTCAGTGGTGCCAGACACCAAGACGAGAATGCCTGGAGTCATCCATGACTTTCCCTCCCTGACCCACCCCATTTAATTAGAAGATTCCCTTGATTCTTTCTTCTTATGGAACTTCAAGGGTCCTTGTTTTTCCATTTCTTCTAACAAGTCCTTATGGGTGTATGACATAATAATAGATTTACCATTTGTGTCCTTGACACTAGCCTGTCCAGATTTCAACTTATTTTGGCACTGATGACAGATGAATCTTGCAAGTATTACCTTGAATGCACTTTCTTTCCCCTAATTCCCAGTAGCCAGTTACCACTGTGAAATTTGCCATCTTTTCTACTTCAGTTAACATCTAAACCTGACTTCCTTTTCTCACTGGGCCTTTAGTATAAGGGATGTTAATTGTACTTCTCAGGTCGTGGCACACTGGCCTTTGTCATCCTATCGTTTCATTTATTGAATGCCCCTTTTTCTCTTTTCCTGGAGAAACAATTTGAATGTATTTTTTTTTTTTTAACTGAGTGCATTCTTATAAAATGTATATTGTTGTCTTGGTTCTCTTAATTTATGTGAATTTTACTGTAGATCTCATTTTGTTTTATTTTATGTATTTCAATGTGACCATTTAATCTATTACTTCTGATTGCTCTTTCTGTTTTTACTGACATCATTATCTTTATGTATTAGTCTAATTTTTTACATAGAGGTATTAATTTTTCTATATTTTATGGTTTATATTACTTGCATGAATTACATATTATTATGCTGATTTTCTAGTTAGGTTTTGCTGCTGTAATTTTTTTTTTGTATATTATCAGTAACCTTGATGAAGTCCTTTATAGTTGCTTATCTGTTAACTTTTAAAAACATGACATTGAACCAGATGGCATTACTGATACTTGACCATGTTTGCTTACAAAAATTATTATTTCACATGGTTCAGTCTAATACATAGATGTTCAGATTGTTTGTAAGTAATGTGTGTTGGTTTTCTTTGCTACAACCAAACACCTGAGGAAAACAACTTAGAGGAGGAAAAATTTGTTTTGGCTCACAGCTTTCAAGGTTTCAGCCCATGAATAGCTGGCTTTATTGCTTTTAGGCTGGTGGTGAGACAGAAATATCACGGCAGCAGGGTGTGGCAGAGGAAGTTACTCCGCTTATAGCAGCCAGGGAGCAGAGAGAGAAAAGGACAGAGCCTGAGAGGATGGAGCCAGGGAGCAGGTACAGTCCCCAAGGGGACACCCACCAGATCCAATCCCTTCTACTAAGCCCCATCTCCTGTGTTTATCATCTCCCAATAATTCATCCCGTAATAAAGCCCCAGCCCTCATTATCCAGTCACCTCTCAACCCACCAGCAACCAAGCCTCCAGCACAGCGAGCCCTTTGGGGGTCATTTGGATCCCACTGTAACATAATGATAGTTTTTCTTTCTTGTTACCTTTTGTTTCATTCTTTGTTATTTGTCAGAATTTCCAGATCATATGGAATAGTGCTGATAGAGTATTCTACAGTTTTCTTAATTGTAGTATTTGTTCTAGGTTTGGGGTTCATGTTAGAGTACTTTATCATGCTTAAAAAGTTTGACAAAGTTTACAGTGAGGTATCTTCATTCTTATTTTTTCTAGTTGAAATAAGTATGATTTCAAATGCTCTTTCTGTATCTATTGATACAACCATATAATTTTTTTTTTAGTATGTGTAAGTGAAGTGACTGTATTCACTGACATAACCACATAGCTTTTCTCTTTTATTATATAGAAACAAAGTGAATGGAGTTGATATGATTTTATAAATATAAAATCTTCCATTCACTTTATGTGTGTATGTATGTATTAAACATATACATGTATTTAATTGTCCATGCACTACTGGAATAAACACTTATTAATAACATTTTAAAAATACACATTTGGATTGATTTAGCTAAAATCATTTTTTATTTATATTTAACATATAAATACGTTTCCCTATAGCTTTATTTTCTTTAGCCAAAGGCAAAAGATTTATTCAATCTGAAGTGAAACCAGAGTTTAGCTTTATTTTCTTATGTGACTTAGGAATCAGGTTTACAAAATTTAGTCTCATTTCTATTTTTCTGGAACAGTTTGTATAAAGTGAATGTTATCTGCTCCTTGGGAGGCAGAACTCTTCAGAGAGCTGTTGGATTGTGGAAGTCTAAGCTACTTGTCCATCCTAACCTTAGCAGTGTGTTGTCCTTTTCATCAGTCTGGCTGTTCTGCCACTCCTGTTTCTATTTCACCGTTTCGTCTTATTCTTCAAATAGTGACTTTCCTTTTCTCTAAGCCTTGCCCTGTAAGTGCCAGGATACCTCCAGCCAAACTCTTTCTGCTGCTCTAAATCCTCCTATTTTTGGTTTTCAACAACACTTGTTATCTGTTTCACTCTTTTGATCCTTAGCGCAAGATATATTGTGTGATTATTTACCCTCATTACTTCTAGAAGTTGTGTCCTCCCCACACCTGGATTTTAAGCCTCTTAAATAGTGCCTGGCATTTCTTACAGGCTCTAGTGTATTGGTGGTTATTATTTGATTGTGTCACCCTCCTCTTTGGTCTACTTGGTCTTTTCATACTTCCTCAATCACAGCAAACCTGTGAGTATCCCATTTTAAGGCTTTTTGCACTATGTCCTCTCCTCAGAATGTTACTGTATATCCTACCTGCATGGATTATTTTTTTACCTGTATTAAATCTTTAGTCAAATGTCATTTCTTTTTTTTATTTTAAAAAGAAAATAATAACAAAATAACAATTACAAAGACAAAAACAAAACAACACAAAAACAATAAAAATGTTACAGAATTTAAAAACAAAATGATAGGAATTAACAGTGGCTGCTATAGTACATATTGTTATCTTCAATAAAGTGCTCAGATTACCAGATGTAAGAATGCAAGGTTGATCAAACAATTAAAGAGAATAAAAAGTAATTTAAAAAACATAGAAATGGTACAGAGTGTCACTACACAAGATGGTAGGAGTTCAGCAGTGGTTGTTATATTGCATATTGTTTTCTTCAGATTAGTTGTTCAGATTACCAGATACAAGCGTGCAAAATTGATCCAAAAAATTTTAGCATTAACTGTTCCTTTCAATAAACCAATAGATATCAGCAGTACAATTATCCCAGCTATCCTTGTATATACCAAAAATATAGATATATTTTTTCCCTTCTTTCTTTCTTTTCTGCTTTCCCTCAACCCAGTTGTTCCTCTCCTTTGAGCAGTTTCTTTCCCTTTCACAATATCTATTGTACCTTTCAGGCTTTATTTACTCTTTCAGCTTTTCACACTAGGCAGATGATATGATGTTAACATATGTGGGTCTGATTTATTTGATGAGTATGGTCCCTAGTTGCATCCATTTACCTATAAAAGCCCCGAGTTTATCTTTTTTATAGCTTAGTAATACTCCATTGTATAAAAATACCACATCTTTTTTATCCATTCCTCAGTTGATGGGCATTTGGGTTGTTTCCAAAATTTAGCTATAACAAATTGCACTGCTATAAACATGGGTGCACATAGAATGCTGTGGTATGATGTTTTCAGTTTTTCTGGAAAAATACCCAGAAGGGAAATAGCTGGGTTAAAGATCTGTAATCCTAGTTTTGTGAGGAATCTCTAGACTGATTTCCACAGTGTTTGTACCAGTCTACACTCCCAGTAGCAGTAGAGAAGGGTTCCTTTTTCCACACAGCCCCTCCAGCATTTGTTATTGGTTGATTTCTTAATGATAGCTGGTCTTTCTGGGGTGAGATGGAATCTCAGCGTTATTGTAATTTGCGTTTCTCAAATGACCAATGCTGTGAACATTTTTTCATGTATTTATCGAATGTTATTTCTTCATCTAGCTTCTTTTGATCACCCTATTTAGCCCCACTGCATCACATCCATGATCCAACCCCTATATCTGGCTTTATTTTTCCGCGTATCACTTATAACTTACTAACTGTACATATATATTATTTTCTTTTACTTCTCACAGTATTTAAATTTCTTGGTGGCAGAGATTTTTCTTCTCACTGTATTTTAAGTTTCTTGGTGTCTACTCTGCTCACTGACAAACACATCTTGTTGCTCAAATGAGTGCCTAGGATGTATTTAGCACTCAATAACTGTTGGTATATTTGAATAAAAGACAATATATGGGGCTTCCATTAAGAATTTGTCCTGCAATTTAGGCTTTCTACCACTGAGTGGCAGCAAAAGAGTACTGAGTGTCTAGGTACTGGGTGGTTGGGTTTGCAGAGAGATTGAAGTCTTCTCATAAGTACTCAGTCAGAAGCCTCCATTCTTTGCCAGAAAAAGACCTATGCATCTTTTCCTGCTCACTGCTAAGGAACCTGTTTTCCCTCTTTGGATCCTCTGCTGAAGAAATGTTACAGTTGTCCTTAGAGGAGGCCAAGACTATTTATAACCCCTTTTCCCCTGGTTTTCATTGGCTTCTGGACTTGACCTTCAGCCCTGTTCCTTAGAGTCAAATGGGAAAGGCAAGGAAGGACTGATTTCTCAGATTGCCACATCTTCATTTCTCAGATTGTTATAAATTCAGTTTTTGAGACTCAAATTTCTAATGTCAACATGGAAAATATTTCCTAGGTCAGTGTTATACTTTCCTTTATATTGTTAATGCGTAATCAGCGAAGTATAGTGAGAGCCTTTACACCAGCGCAGTTACCCTTAGCTTCAGGGCCTCCTTAGACCTCTGGAGTCTTAAGACCTTCTTGTGAAGTGAGGGAATCAGATGAGAAGCCCTGGAAGATTTTTTTGCCAGCGCTAAAACTAAATCTAGGAAATATGTTATTGTTGTTTTTCTTTTGATAAGGAGCTATTCCAGACTGCTCTCATCTGGTGTTTTGCTTAATTTACACACAATGATTAATTTACACACAAGCCCAGCCAGTATCCCTTGGCAACACTTAGTAACTGCCTGCAGTTCTGTTAGGTGACTTAAAGAGACATTACCTTTTATATCAGAGCAGTAAGGATAAAGTTGACTTCATCTGGGGACATATCCCCTTCTAAGTCTGTTATTTTCTTGAAAAATGTATCACATTTTTGAAGGGAACTATCAATCCTTGCAGGGTCTGACTTCTAGCAGAACAAAGCAGGCCTGCATTTTTATGAGTTGAAACCAAATTCATTCTAGCAGCCAACCTTGGACAGGTGGGACTGATCCTTACATACGTCTAATGCTTCAATTTTACAAACAGTAGAGGCCACAAAAGTTGTCTCTTTGACCAGACCCTGATTTTTGGCAAATTGCATAGAGGTTTATTCCTGGTAGCCTCTCAAAGAATTATGTATTGAGTCCTTACTGTGTTCCACATCATATCTAACGTCATGTAATTCTCATGGAAATCCAGTAATTCCTGTGAGGTAGGAGTTGGTGTCTCATTTTCAAAAAGATGCCTTGTGGCTGCACAGCTTGGTCTCTGAGTCCAGACACTGTGATGTGCACTATCTCGTATTATTTCAGCAGAGTCATGGTTTACCTCTGTCAGAGATGAAGGGAACACTGCTTAAAGTGCTACGGGCAAGTTTGATTTGTAATTCCACTGTGTTTAGAAGGAGTGTGAAGTCACCTCAGTGTGCCTTTGTACTAGGTGTCTGGGCTTTTTAAAGGGAGACTGAGGGAGTAGCAAAGGGTAAGCAGAGGCTCAGTGGAATCAGGGTAGTGAAGTTCCAAAAGGTTGCCCAGTGAATGGGTTGACTGCATATGGGCATGATAGAAGTCTGGAGTGTGCTGCCATGGAGACTGTGACAGTCCTTCTTCCAGATAGTGACAGCATAAAGGCGCGTTTCGCAGGTCCTTCAAAAAAAGCACTCCTCAGTTGTAGGAGCAGAAAACATATTCATAACTGTAAACTCTTCTCAGTAAAGGGCCTAAGAAAGAGTTGTCAGGGATCCAGGGTCAGGCGTTGGGCTAGAAAAACAGAAAATCCATTGGTACCCTTGAGCTTTTTCAGCCTTGAGGATTAGGGCAGAGTCATCCTGGGGATGCAGCCTTGAGGTCTTAGAAATAGAACCTGTCCCCTTTTGTTGAGGAGTGCACACCATAGCACACCACACCGTGCCACTGCTCTTCTAGAACACGCAGCTACCAGGATCCCAGGTCGTAAGCCCTCAGCTTCAGTAATGAATTAAAGAGGCAGAGTTTGAAATAAAAGAAGGTGGTTCATTTGGAAAAGAGTGAAGAAGATAGACAGCTTCTCTGGAAAAGTAGGGCGCATCAGAAGTGAACACTTGTGTATTTTTTGTCCTCAGTTCCTTTTTATTTAGGACTATTGATTTCTCCCATCCCCCATGTGGGCTCTTGGAAGTTGTCATTATCTGGCTGTCTTTGCTCCTAACCTGAGTACCTTTATCTGCATTTTTTCTTGCTGATTGATTCATTTGATTTCTTCCTGTCCTTATAGAAAGGTAACTTAATGACCAAACAAAGGGGACATGTGTATATCTGACACAGGTAGAGTGATGGTCAAGTGAGAATATACATAAAAGTATATATGTATAGGTATGTGTGTCTTTTGTATATTAAATAAGAGTCCTTAGGTGGCTGCCCCCTTATCTCCTTTGCATTTTATCGGAGGTGGGTGAGGGGCTGGTTTCCCTGGTCTTTCAGGTTTTTGACTTCCTCCTTGCTTTGTAAACTCTTTCTGATGAATTCCCGTGGTAAGTGTACTACCTTCACCTCACTGGGTGTAGTCTTTCTCTTTATCTAAGTACTGTAACTGTAGAGTTTATCTGTAGAGGCAGAAGCTACCCCCCCAGTGCGATTTCCCATGAATTTTTAATAAAACTCATCTTTTCCTACCTAGAAGCTGCCTTTCCCTACAGAACTATGTAGTTCTTATCAAGTTTCACAACCTAGGGCGGGGTTGGCTAAGACCATTTGATTGAGAGTCTGTTCTTAGAGGCTGAGGTTGAGCCTAGAGGAGAAGGGGGCTCAGAGGAACCAGGCCGGAATCTGGTCAAGGCCAGAACCTTTGTCACCCTATTGTTTGTAAAGTTGAAGCCTTAGAAATATGTGAAAGAAGAAAGAGAAAGAATACGTTTTAATACCAATTCATAAAGTCACAGCCCTTCCTTGTTATGCTGGAAGCTGGACCTTGAATGGTTTGAGTGTTTCCTTCCTGCTTTGTTTCATTCTTGTTCAGAATTGTGGCATCTGCCCCCCAGCCGAATATTGCCTGGGAGCTGCCTGCATCTCCATTCCACTCACAGGGTGCAGCAGAGTGCAGGACAGTGTCCTTCGCAGAATCAGTGTGGGGTGGTCTTCTCTGTTTCCATGGTGTCTGAGAGGACAGTGTAAGTGGGTTCAGGCAAAGAGCAGGATAAGAATGTTCTGTAATTCTGAGTGGCTAGAGTCCTGCCCTCTGTCCATGTAGAGCTTTCTACCATTTTATGGTTGAGAGTCTGACACCCAGCCAGCTAATCTCAGATCTTGCTTCACTCTCTTGACTCTTGCATGTATTTTCTTTTTTTTCCTTTCCTGCATCACAGAATTACATTTCCCTTGGAAGGTGCTGCAGACCTGGTTACTTTGAAGAGGGTTGTATTTACGTGCTGCCTGATGGGCCCCTGGATTATCACTACCAGCCCCAGTTTATCCTTCCTTGAATTTCCATCTTTGCCAGCCCACTCCGTTTTAAAATTTTAACCGCTTACCAAACATCAGGAGCTGTTTCTGTCCCCACCTCAATGCCTGCTCTTCTAGTTCCTGCCTCTCAGCCATCGAGTCCTCTAATCTCTTCTTTATATTTTCTCCTAAATGACCCACTGTGTTCCTCACTGTACCAAAGCTATAGATGAGGCAGCTTATGAAGGCACGATCTGGAAGGGTATGTCTCCTTCCCTGACTCCTCCTTTCTCATTCTACTTCCTGGCCCCCATGTGACCAGGTTTCCTCTGCTGTGCTCCTCTATCGCATTGTTTTTTGCCTTGGAGCAGGCTAACCACTGAAACACTGTGAGCTAAAATAAATTGTCCTTTAAGTAGCAGATATTGGGCACTGTGACTCAGGGGTAGAAAGTGATTAAGACTGCAATTAGTCCCTTTGTCTGTGAGGGGTGCCTCCCAAGACCTTCCATGGATGCCTGAAACTGCCAGTAGTACTGAGTATATTTACCGTTCCTTTTCTCGTATGTACATACCTATGACAAAAGGAGCAAGAATAAGAGATGCATAATAATATAGAACAATTATAACAATATGCATAATAAAAGGCATGTGAATGTTACCTTTCTTTTTTTTTTTTTTTTTTTGGTTTTTCTCCGGTACCGGGAACCGAACTCACGACCTTGCGCTTGCCAGGCAGGCGTTTTTGCCACTGAGCTAAATCCCCAGCCCCCTGAATGTTACCTTTCTTAAAATAATGTACTTGTGCCAATCAATCTTGTCACCTTCACTGAATTAAGAGATTCCCAGAGAGGTGACTAGATGGGTGGGGGTAGTGTATTGTACTCATCAGTCAGTTAATTTACTGATCTTCATAGCTGAATGTGGTGTTGGGTGGTGGACCCTTCTGGATGAAGTGCATATTGGAGACATATGTCTGGATAGTGGATAGTGGATTAGTGGATATGTCTGTCTCTAGCCCTCTTCCCCTTTATTCTGCTTCCTGGCCTCCATACAGTGAGCAGCTTCTCTCCACCACCACCTGGCTCTGTCTTAGAGCCAGGCAACCATAGACTGAAACCTCTGAAACTGAGCCAAATAAACCCTTTCTACCTTGAATTGTGTATGTCAGGTATTTTGTCCCGGTAGTAGGAAAACTGATCAATATAGTATGCTTACCCTTTTTGTTGTAGAGATATGAGATGATTCAGTGCCTATGTGATGAGATGAAGTAAGGTGGGTTGTTATAGGCATTGTGTCATAGCATTAGACAACTACATAAAGGTTATTTGAACATAAGAACTGTGATACCTTAAGGTGGGTAGCATATAATGGGCTGACACACTGGATGATTCGTGTCCCAGGATGGGACAATGCAAGATTTCATCACAGTACTCAGAATGGCTTATAATTTCAAACTTATGAATTATTTATTTCTGGAATTTTTAACTTAATATTTTTAGACTACAATTGACTGTGGATAACTAAAACTGTAGGAAGTGAACCGACAGATGAGGCAGGATTGCTGTACCTTCCCTGCATAAGGAATGTACCTATTGTAAGTGTTTTCTGTATTGGGAAGCTAGCTTTGTGGAAATCAAAGTCTGGACCAAATGATGAGATTCACCTACCTGTTCAACTAGTCAGTGCTCATTATGCCTTCTGCATTGTGTTGGGACTGGGCATGAAATATATTTCCTTCTCTCCTAGAATTTATTTTCCAGTGAAAGTAATTTTCTCCGAAGTATGTATAATATTTGGGTATTGGAGAAAAAGGTAAAGAAATCAGAAATAGAAAATTTAGGGAAACAAATATATTCTTTGGGTTTTTTTTTGTTGTCGTTGTTGTTTCTGTTATGCTAGCATCCCCTTATTAATAAACATAAATGTATGGCTTAAAGTTGTTTGTCCTATAATATTGTTTAGCATATCAAATTTCAAAGCTATCATTTATTCTAATCATACTATGTTTAATTGCTTTTAATTATTTTGAGTTGTTACTTCCTGAGGAGACTAAAAGGTAAGTTTGCAGAGAGAGTTGGAATGTAAAAACAAATGGATTTTTTTCTTCATTCAAAGAATCTTATATATGCTCACTTTGGCAGCACATATACTAAAAAAAGAATCTTACATAAGAAAGACTTGATGTGATCCTGAGAAAGGAAACAGCTTTTGTGGCTTCAGGTCTGGTCTTCTGACAAGCTTAATTTAGAAAGGACGCATCAAACTTTGAGGAGACATTTTCAACTAAACTATAAATGACCAAATATGTCAGTATCAGTTTTAAATAAAAACTCAAAACGTAACTGGGTAAAGGGTGCCAACGTTTGCCAGAAAATGTGTGTACTGTATTTTTGTTCATTGTGTCAGCTTTCCATTACTATAACAAAATACATGAAATAATCAATTTATAAAGAGGAAAGGTTTAATTTTGCTCTCAGTTTTAAAGGTTTTAGTACAGTTAGAAACAGTGGAGCTCAGAAATCACTCCCTTCCATTTAATTCACAGTAGTACCCTACAGTTATTCTTTCTTCCATTGTCCTTAGAGAGGTAGAACATAAAATAACAAAAGCTTGAGAGATCCCTGATGAGGTAGGCAAGAGCAAAGGTGCATTGGATCTTCCAGCATGACACTCTGATCACCTTTACCCTACTTCCACCTCACTACAAGTTCCTAAGTACGCATTACATCTCATAAATATAAGTAAGATCAGGGAAGTCTGGGATGAGCATGCGAGCCACTAAGATGGCTCAGCACCCCGGCAGTCATTCCTGTCAGTCACACCTGAGGTTCAGGAGAAGGCACCCAGAGGAAAGGTGTCTGCCCTTTAAATTCTGGAAGTCTGAGTCATTGGCCCCCTTTTTCTGTGGTTGTTACAACCTTTGACTTGTGTATAGTGGTTTTTTTATTGCCCCAGCATTTTTCTTGGTCTGTGTTATACATTCGTTGGAATGTTCTTGAGCACACCTTCGCAAGATCCTCAGTAAGCATAGCTGCTTTTTAGTTACTGTTGGGTACATGCTTGGCAGTTCTTTCCTCACTGTACACAAGAACCTGGACTGTTATTGACCCATTCACTGTGACAGTTTGTCCATGACTGTTGGCCCCCTGCTTTGGGGCTGTGAGAACACATTGTGGCAGGGATAGTGTGGCAAAATAAACTGTTCACCACCCCATCAAGAAGGAAAAAGAAAAAAACAGGAAGAGATTGTGTTCTTATCGTCTCTCTTGGGGTGCACCCGCCCAGTGACCTTAAAGATCTGTCACTACACCTCCCCTCTTTAAGTTTCCACCATCCAGGGAACTAATGCTGAAACACCTGGGCTTCGGGGAACATTCAGGATCCAAACTATCGCAGTCATGTTTTTCACAAGATGGAGAATAAAACAGTATTGGTAATATATGTTTATTTGTTCAAACGAATTGAAAAATATGTTTCTGATAAACAGTAGAAAAGATAAATCCCTTGAGCATGATAATATAAATTGGTAAATATAAAATAGTAAATTAGGTTTCTCAATTACTGGTTGTTTTACATCTCCTGAGGACAGTAATATTCTAACATATAGGTTTAAATAAGCATTAATGAGTTAGAGGTTAGGTTCAGATTTTATAGGACAATATTAGCTCAATTGTACCATTGTCATCTGTCCTGGTGCAGTCACCAAAAAAAAAAGCTGAAGTTTTTTTTCTCATAGAATTAAAACAAGTAATTGTAAAAAAAGTAGCACAAAAAATTCAACATAAAATTTGTCACTATAACCATCTTTAAATGAAGAGTTCCGTAGTCTCAGGTATAGTCACATTGTTGTGCAAGAGATCTCCAGAATATTGTCATCTTGCCGAACTGAAGTGCTGTATCTATTAAACAATAACTCATTTTCTTCCTTACTGGCCACTAGCAACCACATTGTACCTCCTGTCTCCTGGAATTTGACTATTTTAGTTACCTCATATAAGTGGAACCACATACAGTAAGTCCTTGTCTTGCGAACATTCGAGTTGTGAGCTTTCACAGGTGTGAATGGACCTCACATTACAAACACTTGTAGATGGGAACACATTGCTGAAGTAGCTCATCTGTCTGCTGGACATTGTCACAGTTGTACTGCTGTGTGCTTGCTGAACAGTGTGATAATGTACAGTAGTGCGGTGCGTAACCAGAGCCCAGAATGTCTGAAGCATGAGGAAAAGGAATTCCCTATATGTCAGTTGTTATACTGTTCTGTACTACCATTTTAAGGTAAAAATAGCTCACCTAAAGTATTTTTGTATATATGTTCGGTTTTTAATGCTTTACATTGTATATTTGTGTCAAAGGTGTATAAGGCTCACTTTATGAGATTTACTCATGAATCTGACCCATGGATGATCTCCCAGAGTGGAACTTGTTTCTAAGTTGGGACTTCACTGTAACTGCCTTTTTGCATCTAGCTTAGTATTTTATTTAGCATAATGTATTCAAGGGCCATGCGTTGCCGATGTAGCAGGATTTTGTCATTTTAAAGTTTGAATGGAACTCTTGTATGGATATACTATATATTGTTTACCATTCATCCACTGATGGACTTTGAATTGCTTCTACCTTTTAGCTGTTGTGAATAATGCTGCTGGGGATGTGAATATACAAATACATCTTAAAGACACTGCTGTCAGTTCTCTCAGAAAGTAGAGTCATCTCTAAGCATTTTTGTCCTTGTTAACTGAGGACTAGGCATGGTTTGGTCATTTCTGTGGATGTCACTTTTGTGAAAATCCTTATGTACATGTAAATTTAACAAGACTTTTAGACTTTTTTTTGTTAATTAAGTCTTATATTAGTTGGGTTCCTAGATACAGCCAAAGAGCCCACATTCAGAGCTAAGGAGAGTAGAGGGGCTCTCTCTCCCAAGTGAGTAAATGATCAGATCTGTAATCTCATATTTGAAGATCATTGATGGACGCTATTTAGAACCCAGAACCCATCCTTTGGGACTGGGAATGTAGCTTAGTGGTACCCCATGTACTTAGTATGTATGAGGCCCTGAGTTCAACCCCAGCACCAAAACAAACAAACAAACAGTAAACAAATAAAGATTTACAAAAAGAACCTATCCTTTGACTTTTCAAGCATCGTTTCTCTACTTTCAGATCACCTTATCACTGCATGGTTTTCCCCCTTTGTCTCCTTTGTACTTCGCTGCATGGAGAGCAGGGGTGACTGAATTTAGCTGGGGCACCTGGCAGAGCCATGCTACTCATCAGCTCTCTTGCTTCTCCTCTTAATTGCTCTCTCTAACAAGGGTTTAACTTTTTCTAGTCAGGATTTGTCAGACGCTTACTGAGGCCTTCATCCTATTATTTCCCTGTCTGTCCATCCCCTTTGCTTACATCGTCAGAGTATCTTTGCTCTTCCGAGGTACTTATCTTTATAAAAGTGACAGTGTTTATCTTAAAGCTGAGGAGTCATCATGTTTGCATGCAGCATGTGCCTCTTGGGTGTCCCTAGCACTTGCAAGTGGGGTTTTTGAGCTGCGTGCAGTCTTCCCCTCAGTTTCCCCATGGGTTCTGCTCATTCAATTTATTTTAAATGATTTTTATCTGAGTACCATGAACAGCCATTCATTTCTTACAAAAAGAAGTGTGATAGAGTAGTGCATTCTTTTATTTAAACTGATAAAGACTTGTTCTCAGATATCTTTTATTATTTCCATGTCTAAAGTTGCTGGGTATTTTATGTAAATCCTTGGCTGGCTTATGTTAACACTTTAGAGTTTTTCAAGCCAGATAAATGGAATTGTGCAAAGATTTAATAGAGATATTTCACCAGTGATGCTATGCTTCAAGTATTTATTATGTTGCTAAAATATGAATAATTCAGTATTTTAAATTACGAAGATAATATTTTTTACTTTCCTCTTAGCTCTTTTTCCAGATGATAACCTCATCTTGATGCAGGTCGCATTTATTTCCAAATTTAATGAAGAGACTAACCCAGAAATAAAACAGGGATAGCAATGATACTTACAGGTTAATAATATGTCAGGTTTTTTTTTTTTTTCTGGGACTCAGAGACTAACCTGCAAGTGGGAAAAAAAAATAACCATTCATTCACCAGTGTTTGTTTTCTCATATAAATATGTCAGATTTACCCCACTGCAGCTTTCAGTATGACCCCACGGAACATTCATTTTTATTGAAATATTTGCCCAAATTTTGCCTTTTGCCTTGTATTCATTAAAACATTCTTAATCTTTTACGATTTAGATTTTCAGAAAATATATTGATTAGCATATATTTTTAACATCCCCAGTACTCCATTTGTGTCTGTTTAAATGCAGATTCCCCTCCTTTTCTCAGCTTGGAAGATTACATGTGGTTAAGCCAAGTCAGCACTTTATTCCAGCCCAGAGGTCCCGGGGCTGTTGTTTTTAGTCTTTCCGTAATGGTGCTACCCTGTCTTGGTTTTATTCTGATCTGAGAGTTAACAAGAAGGGCAAATTATGTTCTGGGCTAAGGTCTTCAAGTCTTCCATCCTTCATTTGCACCCAACCCCAATTTCTTAGTCTGCAACTTGTATCTCAGGCCATTCTTCTCCATGAGAGTGGGAACCAGCAGTGTCTGCCCTGGGAAAACCAAGTGGGTAAAAGAGAGGTATTTCGATGGATCATCTCAGTCAGTAAGGTAGGAAAGATAGGTGCTTTTGTTCGTGTCTGGAGAATCCTCCAAGAGCCCATGTATTAAAAGGTTCCTCCCCAGGGTGGTGCTCTTGTGAGGTTAGGGAAACTTTCACAGGTGGAGCCCAGTGCAAGCTCCTTGGGTTATTGAGGCTGTGCTCCTGTAGGGGACTGTGGGATGCCAGGACTCCTCCTCACTCTCCTATGCTTCCTTGTTACGAGGTATGTGGTTTTGCTCTGGCACATGCTCCTGCCATCATGTGCTCCTTTGCCACTGTCTCGAAGCAGTGAGACCAGCCAGTCTTAGACTGCAACTTTGTAAATTGAGCAAAAATACTCCCCCCACTTTTTTGGAGACAGGTCTTCTATGTAGGTCACAGGCTGACCTTGAGCTCACTATGTAGGCCATGCTGCTCTCATACTTACAGAGATCCTCTTGCCTCAGCTGCCCAAGTGCTAGGATTACAGGAATACATCACCACACCTGGCAAAAATAACCCTTTTATCTTTTTTTTTTTCCACCATACAAAATGGTAGGAGTTCAACAATAGTTCTTTTTTTAAAATTTTTTTTATTATTCCCTTTTATCTTTATAAGTTATGTCAGAAATTTTCTTATAGTGAGGGAAAGCTAGTATAAAGCACTACTCCTTGAGGCAGTAGATTGGGGCTCCAAATCAGTGACATTGTAAAGGTGATTGTAGGTGTCACTCGCTGAATGTGCCACACATAAGGGGAAGTGAATCATATCATAAATGTAACCTTGGAGGGCACAGGTAGGTGAGAAAGTGCTGTATGGGTATCCTGGCTGAGTTAGCGAGCTGCAGGAGAAAATCTTAATTTCAACTCTGTAATGCTTTGGTGTGACCTCAGCCTCCCACACCTTTCCCCATGTTTATTGGGCATTTGTCGTGAGTTACTGAGGGCTGCTGATGCTGCAGCTTAGGGATCAGCGTTTGGGAAGCACTGGCCTAGCCAGTATGGATAGCACATGATATTGATATTGGCTAAACCCAGAATGTTCATCCAGTACAGGGAGGCATTCGCGTGTGCGTGTGTGTAGTTGTTTGTGTGAGGGTTGATCTAATAGACAATACTGCACCATTACTAGAAGCAGAACTGACATATACTTTTATAAGTGTTGCCAAGAATCATACAAAACTGAATTGATGGCCACGCCAGCTAAGACCTGGGCTCAGATTCAACGCCTTCATTCTAGTCTGTGATCACTGTGTCCATAGTACTGAGAGTTTTTGTTCAGTTTTGAATCTTGGAGAGGCTGCAGAAGAGTGTCATCTGAGGCAGGGTTCCTGCCAATCCCACTTCCCTGGCTATTTTACCTTATTACTCATTGTTCTGCTTTTCATGGCATTTGTCACTTTCTGAGAAAAGTAATTAAATACAGAAGAATATTTATTTACTTTTTAATAGATTTTTCCCTACCAGAATCTAAGCCCATTAAGATGACTTTATCTCGTTCATCACTTCATCTTCTGACCCCTAAATCTTTGCAAATAGTAGGCTTTTAGTGTGTAACTATTACCTAAATTGGTTATTGCTTCAAATAACTATCCAGTCATAGATATTTATCAATACATGAGTAAGTGGGAATTACGCATCCACCGTTTCAGACATTTTTATTCATGATATATGTATATTAACAGCCACCGTTACGAAGTGTTTAGACTCCCTCCCCAACACACACAGGCAATATAACTTAGTAATTGCATGGCCCCATGCTGTCTTTTCAGTTCAGCAAATGTCAGTGGAATATTTCCTCTGTGTAGGCGATTAAGCTTCTCCCTTTATATTTTGTAAGCTCCGAGGTTGGAATAGGAAACAAATAAGAGATAGATTTCCTCAATTAAAAAATCTATTTAAGAAAACACATCTAAAAATAGACTAGTAAAAACTTTTGCCCTTGCTTTAAGACTCAGTTTTTCACCTATTGTCAGAGTCATGATCTAGGGAGAAGGGCTGTACAAAAATGTTCAGCTGACAAATGAATGGATGAATTGAACAACGTTTGTAGGCTTAACTCATAGAATGTAGCATTTGATCCACTTAGGAATTAAAATCTAGCAAAGAATTATACCAATAATTTTCCATTATATGGAATTAGGAAACCAATGGTCACTTTTTTAGAAAAGCAGTACAAATAAAAAATGTGCATTTTTCCAACTTCAGAGCTCTTAGGCTTCTCATGCAAGGGCAACCACTTTAGCACCTGGGCATTCAGCTGTGTACACATCTGTGCATGCCTGTGTGCATACCTTCCCACTTTTTGAAAAACACGGACACATGATATACATACTTAGACTTCTGTCCATAATTTCATACAAGGTGTGATAGGAAAATATGGTGAATCTTTATATTGAAAAATACTTTCACAGTAAAAGACACAGTACCATTAGTGCCTCTTAAAATACTCCCACTCTCTTGTAACATGCTTACCCCATTGTTCTTGCCCTTTGCTGAAGTAGGGAAGTCCTCTTCATGAGTGTCTGTAGTTATGCTGTTGTGGCTGATTCCTGTTTGAATTGCTTCAAACTGTTTATCTTTCATGGTCATTTTGGCTTTGGGAAAGATCCAGAAGTCACATAGTGCCAGATCCACTGGATAAGATAGATGCGCACATACTCTGCTGTTTGTATGAACCTGCCTTTCCAGTGGATGGCACTGGGCAGCAGCGTTTACTGTTTTTTTTTTTTTTTTTTTTTAATCACACCTTATAAAGACATTCACAAAAGATTTCCAGAACTGTTTCTGAAAGTGGCAAGAATATGAGATATGTTCAAATAGAGTATTTTAAAGGAGATTAATGACAATGTGTTTTTACTTAATAATTTTTAAAAAGTCAAACATTCATCATATATTGTGATCATACCTTATGTATTAGCCTATTTAGATCTACTGTGCTTTATTACTGTGTAGTATTTTGTGACACAGATATATTAATGTATTTCACCGGTGCCCTATAGAAGAACATTTTATACTGATAGCGTAATATTTGAGAACACAGACATCTGTGAATAAAGCAGTAATGACAATAATTTTTGCAGTGTTTCTGATTACCTAATTTTTTAGTTGAAAACCCTGAGACATCTTCAGATGTCATGGGTATCTCTCATGGTACAATTCATGGAGACAAATGTATGAGAAAAAAGACAGAATTGTTGAAAAATAAGATCATGCTTTATTTACAATTTCTTCAATTGGGAAACTTTTTTTTTTTTTTTTTGACTTGGTTCCTTTATGTAGGTAGTTGCATTTCAGTTTGAGTATACATCAGTCATAATGTTGACTCATACTACAAAGCAGTTTTAAGTCTTCTCTTACACAGAAGAACTTGAAGGTGTTCTAGTGGAGCTGAGAATTCTCTATCATGGCATTTTTTTTAGGTTGTTTAAGGTCAGTGCCCCAAGCAACACGGTGCCACCAATGTTGTTGAAGGGACACCTGCCTTAATTGCGCTTTGACTCATTCTTTTTTTTTTTTGGTTTTTCTCCGGTACCAGGAACCGAACTCACGACCTCGCACTTGCCAGGCAGGTGCTTTTGCCGCTGAGCTAAATCCCCAGCCCCTCTTTTTTTTTTTTTTTTTTTTTGGACTCATTCTGAACTGTATATTTTTTACCTATTTTCAGCTCAGCATAACATAGCACAAATTGATTTACCTAATTTGATAAAGTTCTTTAAAATAATAATTAAGGGTAACAGGACAGTACAAAGTGTGTTTTGCAGGGCTAATTTATTAGGTCACCAGTGATCAGTAAATGGAGAAAGGATGTGAGTAGAGTGGATGTGGAGTTATTTCAAATGCAGCTTCCCAGTATGTTAATGTTGGTTTTACTAAATCACTGAAGTTGGATGCAAAAGGAACTCATCCAGCTGTGGGTGGGAAGGGTGGGGGGTGTTCTCCTTGATCTTTGTGCATTTGGTTTTACTTGCAGAGAGCCTCCTTTTGTCTTTTAAAAAAAATAATTTTGGTTAATATGGTTTTATAGTTGAACTAGTAACATCTGCTTTAGAATTGCTATGGTGTGTGCTAATGCTCTGGTTGAGATGTGTATAGGCGTGCCACAACTGATCTTTCCTATTGAGCCTTGGTATTTTTAGTGTGCAGTTTTGCATGTTGTATGGTTTTTCAAGAAAATATATGTCACATTGACACAGAAATATTTTGTATTGCTATAAATAACATTGAAGTGATCAACACCCGGATGAGTATCACTTAGAATGTGATCTTGGATAATGACAAATGGCCTGTTTCTTGTTTGCTTCTTCTTGTTGCTCCAACAAAAAACAAAATGCAAAATGTGTTCACATTCTTTGATGAAGTATAGTGTAGAGTACTTTCTGTTAAATGAAATATTAATGACGGCTTTGAATCAAAGGGTAGAAATGATGGTTTTCAGGTTGTCTGTTTTTTCCTGGGAGGTCTTTTACTGCCTTTTCTGGTGTAGACTTCCAGACTTGAAAGTGACTCATCATTTCTGCCTGGTAGTGCTATCCGCTGCTTCAGCCTCATTGTCAGCACCAACCCACTCATTTCTCACTTCTAATTAAATTTGTTGATTGGGTATGGAACATGAGTATCTTTCAAGTATCCCTGCTAATGTATTTCTCCTGTAATTTGTGCCAAAATCTGAATTTCTTTAAAGTTAAAAGACGGTTCTGGAAATTGGTTACCAGTTTTCCATTAGTGTTTGTGTAGACCCTCATCAGGATGCTTGTACTTCTGGAATCTCTGGTTTGCTTTATCATCTACTAGATTCTAGGCCCTTGGAGTTAGAAACCATCTCTTAGGGGAAATTATCAAACATTCTTAGAAGGAACGCAGGTACATACTTGTCAAGGTAAATATTTAACTAGATTCTGGCCTTGAGATTCTAGCCCATTTTAGATTCTGAGTACAGAAACCATTAGAAATATACACTTTTATGTTAGGTTTAGTCCTTGTCTGATTTGTTTATCACCTACCCTGCTGGCTCAGTCCTGTACTAGTCTGTGAGTCTGTGCCTGGTATTTTCAAGGCTTGATACTATTTCCTCTTGTTTGTAACCTTGGCCAGACTTGTTAACCTGAATCTGATTTTCTGTTTCTGGTTTGAATCATAGCTGCTGCCTGGAACCCAATCTTTTAGCTTTTGACGTCAGTCAAGTAACTGGTCTTTTCTTCTCTTTTTGCTTTTTTTCATTGTTGGGTTTTTGTGTTTTTACCTTCGGTTATGTCTGACCCCAAATGCATCCTGCTTTTTTTTTTTTGCTAAGTGGTAAGAAGTCCACAAATCCTATCTTTAACAGCTTCTGATAATAATCAGTTTTAACACTATTCATGAATTCTTGGCTTTATAAAATATTAAATCTTTTTGGGTCCACAAATATGGCACAGATTATAAGAGATATGTAACATTTTCTCACTTATAACTTTGCTTTTTTTCCAGCAACATTTGATGTTGGATGACTGAACAGGACATGATTGTCCAGGAAGCAGTTGAGTGAGTGATTCTGTGATGATTCAGTTTGTCTGTCATTTAAATGTTTGTTATTATCCAAGACCAAAAAAAGAGGCCCTAAAAGAGCATTCACGTTTTCCTTATGCTTCAATTCAAGGGCACCAGATTCACATTTGCCTGCTAGATGTGAAGTTGGTAAGCATTGCCACAGTTGAACATCATTGACATATAAAGACTTGTAAAAGAAAGTATAAATATTAAATGATGAAATTCTGGAGCCAAGAAAACTCAAAAACCATCTTCCATCTAGTTTCATATTTTGAACATGGACAGAAAACTGTAGACAGATGAAGAGAATTGGCTAAGATCCAGCCCAGAGCTGGTAGATAAAGACCTGGAGCTTACGTGGCCTTTCCTAGTCACAGAACTCTGCACAGACAGTTGCTTTTCATTGCCTTTATTTATAGATTAGTGGGCCCTCGCTTTAAAGTAGATAAAAAGACCAGGAGCAGAGAACCATTTTTTAGAAATCACCTCCGTCTTACTTAGTTTTATGTGCTCATGAATAGTCCTTTGCCTTCTCGTGTGCAGTGTTAGATTCGGGGGCCCCTGAGCCCACATGACTGTGTGAAGGGGTCAGGAGAAAGGCGGGCTTTCTTGTACTGCTTTGGAGGGGTCATTATTCTCCAGCTTCCACATCATCTTGGGTTGGACAGGAAAGAGGACCCCTGGGGCTCTCCAAAGAGTCTCACTCTCCTTTCCCACCCCTAGTGCCATCAGCTTTCACAGCCCTCTTCAAGACCACTAGCCTAAGAGCTTGGCCAGGACAGTGATTTGTGTTCACTGCTGTGTTCTAGGGCTTCAGGACAGGTTCAGGCACATAGCCAGTGTTCAGAAACTACAGTCACGGGCTGCACAGACATTATGTGAATGACAGAATATGTGTGTTACAGTGGTCCCATAAGATTGCCATGAGCTAAAAAGTTCCCAGTGTATAGTGATGTAGTCATCAGGACATCATAGCTTAACATGTTACTTGTGTGTTTGTGGTGAAATTGGTGTAAGCAGACTACTGTGGTGCTACTCAAAAAAAGCACACAGCATTACAGTTATCTACAGGACATAGTACTTGACAATAATAAACAACTTTATTTTACTATACTTTTTTGGTATTTTAGAGTATGCTCCTGTGTACAAAAAATGTTTACTGTAAAACAGTATGCTGTGTTATATGGGCAGGAGCTCCACATGTTTCATGTTTACTGTGTCTCTTGATCCCATCATTTTCCCTTCTCCTTGATTAAATCTTCTGTTGGTTTGTTCAGCGTGACCCGAGGAACAATAGACTCTACCCCTGCACACACATTCCATGTAGTCTACTTGTGTAGTAGGTGCCACCTTCTAGATTTATGTAAGTATACTCTTTTAGGTTTCAACAGTGATGAAATTGTGTAAGGGTACAGTGCTTGGAGTGAATGCACAATTGTAGTTTGATAGATGGGAGCTACTGTTCTAGACCAGTTGTGCAGCTTGTCTGCAGCACCATCGATGCCTGGTCAGTTGTTTTGCTTTGTCTTAGGAAGAGGTGAAGTTGCATGGGATAGATTTATTTTATGGTTAAATTTATTTCATCAACAAATTGTCACCTTTGAAAAATTGTTTTAGTCCGTTTGAGTCACTTAGGCTTCCAGATACTTAACCTCCCCTCCAAAAACACACCCCTAGACCTTTGTTTTCATTCACAATATTTATTGTTGTGCCTTTGCTTGATTTTTCTTGATTAGCATTCCCAGGGGCTTGTCTACTTTGTGTCATTTGAAGAATATGTATTAGCTGTGGTTAATTACCTCATTTTTATATTTTATATCATATAGTATAGGTACATATATAAACCTATATGTGTATGTCTTTTTTCTAGGCTGTTTTGTTCTAGTGTTGTGTTTTTTACATTTTCTTAAGGGAGAAATGAGTATAGGCTGCATAATCAAGCAGTTCTTGAAAGGGGAAGTAAGTGTGTAGTACATAGGGAAAGATATTCCAGATGTGAGGGATATTGTTTCACCCAGGAAGTGTTTTGAAGCATCACCCATGTCTGTAGCAGTGTATTCAGCACAGAAGGACCCACGACATGCAGACAAATGCCCACCATCTGGCCCTGCCCCCGACTCCAAGGGGTGGGGTGGATAAAACATAGACTATTATGGTAGAAGCAATGAAAAATAGAATGAATGCACATGGAGATAGTGTAGGTAAGCCGTTCACGAGAAGAGTTTAGTACTAATGAAGATGGCAAAACAATCAGTGGGAGGGAGGGCTGGGCAGAATGAGGGAGGGGACCCCACCCGGAAGGAGCATAGTGTGAGGTCAGGAGTGGTTCTTCTCCTTGACCCTTCCTCCTCCTTGTTAGCCTGTTGTTCTTGATTACCCAGACCCACTGTGCTAAGATTCCCTGAGACAGCGTGGGCTCAGGTTTCCTCCATTGTTGGGCGGCTTGTGCTGCCTGGCAGCAAACCTGCTCTTCTGCACACCTGCTTTGCCGCACTCACTTCCTGCCAATTGTGTGCTTCTTACCTCAGCTGCAGGCGCATTGTGCAGATAGATACCTTTCCTTCCTTCTTTCCAGTGGACTCCACCTCCACCTCCAGCTCCATCTGGCTTCTAACTGAGCTCTTGTTCCAGTTCTCTTCCCATGTGTACTCTGGCCCCAGCTCATCCCATCCCTGCTCATCTGGCTACTCACTTCTTTTACACCTCCTGCCTTGTCCCAGGCAGGCTGCCTTGTTGCCTGCGGTAAGTAGGAGCAGGGTGGGAGGGAGGCAGGCTCTATCAACAGTTGCTGTGAGTCTTGGTGGTAGTGTAGAGGCGCATAGAACTCCTTCTCAGACAGCCTCAGTGTAGATGGAACTAGCAGGTGAGGATGGAGGAAAGAGGCAGTTTTCAAACAGTTTCTGTGGGCACAACTTGCAAAGATGAGGAGGCACATCTGTAGCTACTTAGGAGCAGGGACCTGGGTGTAAAGCCAGTGTGCATTCACAGTGGTCTGCTCTGTTGTGCTTTCCCTAAAGCATACCATACTCATGATCAGGAGTTGAGTGGGCAAATGGCTGTGGGGGGTAGAGTCCTGGGGGCCACTGAGGCAAACTTGGTGGGAGGGTCAAAAGTAATGGAACGTCGCCTGGAAGGGCAGTCAGAGAAGTGCCTGATGAATGTCTCAGAACTATAGGTCCTGTTCTCCTTGTCCAAAGTGAGACCCTGGCTGCTTACAAAAGACGGCTTCCCAACGTCTAACTTCGTGACACTCCAGAATAATGCTTTTTGCAAAACCGCTGTTCACAAGCCATACCATAAGAGTCTATCATTCAGTCACTAGGTAAAGTTTCATATTGTACCACAAGCACCACCCTGCTTTATCATCCACATTTTGCGTGCAGGCAGTCACAACACTGCTGATGGTATCCCAGCTGTGAGCAAAGCCCAGGACGGATGGAGGGGGCTGAATACCACCAGAAGAGTTGGGTGTACAACAAGGAAGTTAGGAGTTTGGAGATGGAGGAGCGGAGCAGGGTTAAAATGCAAATCTGATTAAACAGTATACCAGCATAAAAAGTGAACAGTCTTTCTACCCATCCACTTGTGTCCACATAAGCATAATGGCTTTTAAGACCACCAGTCTTACCTCATTGGGCTGGTTTCTGGTAATCTCATTTTCCTTAGGGTCAGAGAAGTCTGCTTACCAGGAGGTGGATTTCAAAATGCTTATTGTGCCCGCTGCAGGTATTGCATGCTAGCTCTGGTTCTCCATTCTGTTCTTTCTTTGGGCCCTTATTTTGAACAGCTGACTCTGGCCAGTGACCACACCCTCATCTTCCCTGGGCTCAGGCTTGCTGAAAGAGCAGCTGTGCTTTCTGTGTTTCGAATTACTATGGTAATAGATGTACTATTACCAGATGGTCTGTCAGCGCTGTCCAGTTCTTGACTTCTACCTGTTGTATAAATGGACATAGCCTGCTTGCACCCAGAGGTACTGTTTCCAGTGATGTCAGCCCTCCTGAACACAGCTGAGAACCCAAAGAGAGAAAAGGCATCAGCAAAATTGGACTTATCATCTGTGAGTGGCACTTCGGTGAGTGGATGTGCCACTCATCCAGAATTTAACTCCCACTGAGATTCACTTTTTCTGAGGGTTAAAATATATTCTTCATTGTAGAAACACTAGAGAACTGGAAGAGATTAAAGAAAGTATGCTGCTCGATGCAGTTATCAAGTTATAGCCACTAATAATGATTTTTTTTTTTTTTACTTTTTTATTTTAAAGAAAATAGTACAAGAAAAAGGAACAATAGCAAAATACAAAGCAAGGACATTAAAAATGATACAGCATTTCGGGGCTGGAGATTTAGCTCAGTGGCACAGTGCCTGCCTGGCAAGCGTGAGGTCGTGATTTCGATTCATGGTACCCCCCCAAAAAAATGATACAGGGTTTCAAACCAAATGATAGAGATTAACAGTGGCTTTTATATTACATATTGCTATCTTCAACGAAGTTGCTCCGATTGCCAGATGTAAGAATAGAAAATTGATCAGATCATTAAAGGGAATGAGAAAATAATAATTTAAAAGAACATTAGAGACTATACATAGGGTCACTAGGCAGGATGCTAGGAATTCACCAATGGATATTATACTGCAAATTGTTGTCTTCACCTAAGTTGCTCAGATTACCAGATACAAACATGCAAAATTGGTCAAAATATTAAAAAAACCTTTTAAACGTTTACTGTTCCCCTCAACAAACCATCAGACAACAACAGTTATGCCACCGATCCATAATATATAAAATGCCTTAGTACTTTCTTTTTCTTCTTTCCCTCATCCCAGTTGTTCCTTCCTTTGAGCAATTTATTTCCCTTTCTTATTATCTGTTGTACATTTTGGGTTTTATTTACTCTTTCATGTTCTTACATCAGGGAGACAATATGATGTGTACAAATGTGATTTATTTCACTTATGAGTATGGTCTCTAGTTTCACCCACGTACCTATAAAAGCCTCGAGTTTATCTTTTTTTTATACCTGAGTAATACTCCATTGTATAGAAATACCACAGCTTTTTTATCCATTCCTCAGTTGATGGGCATTTGGGTTGTTTCCAAGATTTAGCTATGACAAATTGCACCGCTGTAAACATGGGTGCACATGTATTGCTGTGGTATGATGTTTTTAGTTCTTCTGGAAATATATCCAGAAGGGGAATAGCTGGGTTAAGTGGGACTTCTAATCCTAGTTTTGTGAGGAATCTCCAGACTGTTTCCCACAGTGGTTTCACCAATCGACACTCCCACTAGCAGTGAAGAAGTGTTCCTTTTTCCCCACAGCCTTTCCAGCATTTGTCATTGGTTGATTTCTTAATGATAGCCATTCTTTGTGGGGTGAGATGAAAGCTCAGTGTTGTTTTAATTTGCATTTCTCGAATGACTAATGATGTTGAACATTTTTTCATATATTTATTCACCATTGGTATTTCTTCCTCTGAGATGTGTGTGTTTATCTCAGATGCCCACTTTTGGATTGGGTCTTTGAATTTTTGGAGCCTGATTTTTTTTTTTGGTTTTTTTCTCCGGTACCGGGAACCGAACTCATGACCTTGCTCTTGCCAGGCAGGCGCTTTTGCCGCTGAGCTAAATCCCCAGCCCGGAGCCTGATTTTTTTTAATTCTCTGTATGTTCTAGATAGGACTAGAACATACATACCCCTTTGTCTGAGGGGCAGTTGGATAAAATTTTTTCCTAATTTGTGGGTTTTCTTTTTACTCTGTTGGTGATTTCTTTTGATGTGCAGAAACTTTTCAATAAGGTGAGATCCCAGTTGTTGATTCTTTGAAGTGTTTCCCGTGCAGTTTGGTTTCTGTTCATGAACTCTCTGCCTACCCCAATGTCTTTGAGAGTTTTACCTACTTTCTCTTCTAGTAGATTTAGTGTTTCTGTTTTGATATTTAGATCTTTGAACCATTTTGACTTTAGTGCATAGTGGTAGACATGGGTCTAGTTTTAGTCCTTGGTATGTGGAAAGCCAATTTTTCCAACACCATTTGTTAAAGAGGCTATCTTTCTTCCAGTGAACATGTTTGGCCCCTTTGTCAAAAATAAAGTGGCTGAGTGTGTTTGTAGCTGTGTCTGCATCTTCTAACCTGTTCCATTGATCTTCAGGTCTGTTTTTTTGCCAGTATCATGCTGACTTCATCAGTAGTTTTGTAGTATAATTTCAAGTCAAGGATTGTGATGCCTCCTACCTTTTGTTTCCCAGGATTGCTTTTGCTATTCTAGGCCTCTTCTGGTTCCAGATGAATTTTAGGAATGTTTTCTGTAGATCTGTGAGGTGTACTAATGGTATTTTAATTGGGATTGCATTGAATCTGTACAACAGTTTTGGGAGTATGGCTATTTTCACAATGTTGGTTCTTCCTATCTGTGAGCAAGGAACATCTTTCCATTTTCTGAAATCCTCCTTGATCTCTTTTTTCAGAGTACTGTAATTTTCACTGTATAGATCTTTTACTTCTTTTGTTAGATTGATTCCTAAGTGTTTCATTTATTTAGATGCTATTTTGAAAGGTATGGTTTCACTAATTTCTCTCTCAGTCTGCTTGTTGTTTGTGTATAGGAATGCTGTTGATTTTTGAGTGTTGACTTTGTATCCAGCTATGCTACTGAATTTAGTTATTAAATCTATAAGGCTTTTGGTGGAGTTTTTGGGGTCTCCTGTGTAGAGTATCATGTCATCAGCGAATAATGATAATTTCACTTCTTTTTTTCCTATCCTTACTCCTCTTATTTCTCTCTCTTGTCTAATTGCTCTGGCTAATATTTCTAGAACTATACTGAATAGGAGTGGTGACAGTGGACATCCTTGTCTTGTTCCTGACTTAAAAGGGAAAGCTTTCAGTTTTTGACCATTTAGAATGACATTAGCTGTTGGTTTCTCATAGACGGCTTTTATCAGATTGAAGTAAAGTCCATCCATTCCAATTTTCTCTAGGGTTTTTATCATGAATAAGTGTTAGACTTTATCAAAAGCTTTTTCTGCATCAATTGAGATGATCATGTGATTTTTCTCTTTGGCTCTATTGATATGGTGTATTACATTAATTGATTTGCGTATATTGAACCACCTCTGCACTTCTGGGATGATTCCCACTTGGTCATGATGTATACTTTTCTTGATGATTTGTTGCATTCTGTTTGCTACGATTTTATTGAGAATTTTTGCATCTGTGTTCATTAGAGAGATTGACCTGTAGTTCTCTTTTTTTTGTTGGGGCTTTCTCTGGTTTTGGTATCAGGATAATACTTGCCTCCAGAAATGTGTTGGGGAGAATTCCTTCCTTTTCA
>NW_004955467.1:4546625-4561007 GCF_000276665.1 Chinchilla lanigera | reverse complement strand
CTTTTTCTAGAAACTTGAGGTGCAGCATAAGATTGTTTATTTGTGCTTGTTCTGTTTTCCTGAGGTAGGAATTCCTTAAGCATGTCCTATGTGCTAGCATATGGTCTATTTTAGAAAATGTCGCATGTGCAGTTGAAAAGAATGTGTATTCTGATGCTGTTGGGTGGAACACTCTGTACAGGTCTACTAAGTCCATTTGTTCACTTGTTTGGTTTAGTTCTGTTATTTCATTGCAAATTTTTTCTAGTTGATCTATCTCTTTGTGACAGTGGAGTATTGAAGTGTTCTGTTATGATTGTGTTGCTGCTTATTTCATTTTTCATGTCTGTTAAAACTTGTCTTATATACTTGGATGCTCCTGTGTTTGGTGCATAGATGTTTGTGATCATTATCTTTTTCTCTTGACATTTTCCCCTCACAAGTATATAGTGACCTTCTTTATCTCTTTTAATTGTTCTTGGTTTGAAGTTCCTATTGTCTGCAAACAGAATAGTGACACCCACTTTTTTCTGGGTACCTGTCACATGGAATATTGTTTTACATCCTTTAATTTTTAGTCTGTGAATTTCCTTTTGAGTTAAATGTGGTCCTTGTATATAGCATATTGTTGGATTTTGTTTCTTGATCCAATCTGCCAGTCTACTTCTTTTGGTTGGTGAACTGAGTCCATTTACATTGACAGTTATAAGTGATATATATTGGCTTATCTTTGTCATGTTGTTTTCCTGCTGTTGGTTCCTCTTGTTTCCCTCTGTTTAATTGCTTGCTCTACTTGGTGTTTCCTTTCTGTTGTTGTTCTGAAAGTTGTGGTCTTTTTTGTCTCTTTCTAGAATATCTTTTAGAACTCTTTGTAGGGTTGGTTTGGTGCTCATGAAGTTCTTCAGTTGATCTTTATCGTGGAAATATTTTATGTCTCCATTCATTTGGAAGGATAGTTTTGCAGGGTACATCAATCTGGGTTGGAAGTTGTTCTCTTTCAGGACCTGAAATATTTTACTCCAAGCTCTTCTGGACTTGATAGTTTGTGTTGAGAAATCTGCTGTGATTCTGATGGGCTTTCTTTTATAGGTGATCTGTTTCTTTTCTCTAACAGCTTTTAATATTCTGTTCTTTTGTTGAATTTCTGGGATCTTGATCGCTACATGTCTGGGTGTAGATTTGTTTTGGTTATGGCTAGTTGGAGTTCTATAAGCTTCACATACCCAGATGTCCAATTCTTTTTCCATGCTTGGGAAATTTTCTGCTATTACTTCCACAAATAGTCTTTTTATGTCATTTGTGCTGACACCTTCTGTTTCACTGATAGATACTAATCTTACATTATTTTTCTTTGTTTCATCTTGCAGCTGTTGAATTGTTATTTCTTGGTATCTTATTATTTTTAAGAGATCCCTCCTTGCACAGTCATTTACAGCAGTGCTGTCTTCAAGGTCTGAAAGTCTATCTTCAGCTTCATTCAAGAGGTTTTGCCAGCTTTCAGTGGAAGTTTTCATTTCGTGGATATTTATTTGAATCTGTTTTATGGATTCCAGTTCTTTCCTACACTGTTCATTCAAGGTTTCGATTAATTTACTATGCTCCTCTATTTTTTTTTTTTCTATGCCTTCTTTAGATCCGCTAAGCAATTCTTTCATTATTGTTGTCATTTCTTTTTTTACCTCAGAGATTATTTTTGAGCTGATATCTTCCATGGCCTGATGGAGTTCTTTCTTTACTTCAGCTGCTATGATTTCAGAAATTTCAGGTGTGTGACTTCTAAGCTCATTTGTGTTGATATCTCCTGGACTTGTTCTGGGTGGGAAGAGGTATGAGATTGCATTTTGCTCCTTCATTTTGTCATTTGCAGAGATGCACAGGTTCCCTGGAGCTCAGCCTTACTCCCAGGATGATGTCGTAGTAGCAGGGCAGGGATCCAAAGGTCCCCAGTGCTTGCTATGACTCCCTCAATGATGTGTGTGTGTGGGCAGGGTGCGATCCCCAGTGCTCCCACAGCTCTCTGTGCTTCAGCTTGGTTCCCACTCACAGGTTCCCACAGCTGTCCAGGTTTCAGCCATGTTTCCCCTGGGGTGTAGTAGTAGGTTGGTCGTGGTCACTGTGTTTCCATGCATTGACACTAACCTGCCTGGTCCCCACACCAATGTTGGGGGTAAGTGCACAGTCACTGAGGGCCCTGAAGCTGTCTGAGTTTCAGCTTAGCTCCCCTGAGGGTGCGGGGTGGGGGCAGGGAGGAGTACCCAAGGCCTTTGAGGTTGTCTGTGGCTCCCCTTGGCTCCCCAGCTAATGGGGCAGAGGTGGGGCCAACTCACCAGAGTTCTTGAAGCTTTCCAAGGTGCAGCTCGCTCCAACGGGGGAAGGAGGGAGGAAGGGAGGGGCAGGGAGTGGACCCCAGGCCCCTCAAGCTGTCCGGGTTTCTGCCTGGTCCCAAGCTTGTGTGTGTGGGTGGCGGTAGCTCACTGGAGTTCTCAAAGCTGTCGGAGATGCAGCTCAGCTCCCATGGGGGAAGGGGGGAGAAGGGGAGGGGCAGAGAGTGAACCCCAGGCCCCCAAAGATGTCCAGGTTTCTGCCTGGTCCCAAGCTCATGTGCGGGCACAGCAGCAGCTCACTGGAGTTCTCAAAGCTATCCAAGGTGCAGCCCAGCTCCCACGGGAGAAGCTCTTTCCCTTTTTATTACTACATCCTCTCATTCTACCTGTTACTGATCTAATAATGATTTTGATATGTTTATTCTAACTCGTCTTTTCTGTATATATTGTAAGTGTAGTTGCTTTTGGACCAAGTTAGGGTAATAGCATATATAGTTATATAACCTTTTCTTACATTTGGCATTATGACATGTATATGTAAAGGCATATGTTGAGGACGTTGCATCTTTACAACAGTGCAACATTAGAAACCACTGAAATACCTGCTGTAGTTTGGAACCTAATGCCCCCCAAAGCCCCATGTGTTGAAGATCAGTCCCCAGCTGTGGCACTATTGGGAGGTGGTGGAACCTTGGTGGTAAAGCCTAGAAATCGTCAGGTCCTTGGGAGAGTATTGAGACTCTAGCCCCTTCCTGTTTCTGTGTTCCACACCCATCCATGGGGTGAGCATTTCCTCCTCCACATGCTCCTGCCACGGTGTACTGTGCCACAATCTATCGTCTTTTAACGGAGTGGCGCCGTTAGGACATAGACTGATATCTTCAGAATGATGAGCCATGATAAACCTTTCCTTTTTTTTTTTTTTTTAAAAAAAAAAACCTTTCCTTTTTAAAGTTGATTTATTTCTGGTATTTTGTCACAGTGACAAGAAGCACACACATTAACAAGTAGTTGGAGAATGGTAAAATGATGATATAGTTGATTATGACCAACACAACTGGTAAAGTGAGGTAGACCTATAGGTAGTTACGCAGAAAGGTGTCTAAAACATCCGATGTGGAAGAGATCAAGTCACAGATAGCACTGAGAGTGTGAACCCTACTGTGCTTTGTGTCTGGATGTCCTCCCAAAGCCTCATGAAGTCATGAAGTGGGCTTGTAGAGTTTGTGATTGATTCTGGTCCAATGCTGGGATTATGGGTGTGAGAGGCGGGTAGCCTGCATACAGTGTAAGGGAAGGCAGGAGACTTGTTCTCTTGCTCCATCCTTTTTTGCTCTTGCTGCTTTTGCTGTCTTTTGCTGCCACCACCTCCATGAACTGTTGCTCTTCTGCCATGTGCCACCCTGCCTTGGAGCCAGCTGATTATGGACTGAAACCTCCACAAACTGAGCTAAATAAACCTTTCCTTCTTTAATTCTGGGCATCAGTATTTTGTCCCAGCAACTAGAGAAAACTAACTAAGATAAATCCACTTTTGTGAAAGAGTGCCCCACGATATATGCACTTTTTTATGGATATGGATGTGGATATAGATGTATCAAGAAAGAACAGGAAGGCGAGAGTTCAGGGTTGCTCTGAGCAGTTCCATTCAAGGTGGATGCTGAAGGAACTGGTCCAGTGTGTATCTGTCAGAACCCTTTACAAAAAAACTAATCCTTTGTTCTGTACATTGCAAATATTTTCTTCTAATCTGTCATTTGTTATTACATCTTTTTTCCTGTAGTGGTTTAAGAAATTGTGTCAGGAAATCTTTTTTCATTATGATCTCCAAATTTGGAATGCTGCTGAGAAGGTCTTTCTCGCTATAAGATTATGTACTACTATCTGAATTTTTCCCTTGACTTTTTTTTTTTTTACAACTAATTATTTAGTCCACTTGATACTTACCTTTATCTGTGGTACAAGTAATGGGCTGTTTCCAAACTGATACCCAGTTTTCCAACACCATTTATCAAGCTATCAATGGATCCAGTTGTGTGTATTCTGAATTCTCAAACATTCTTGGACTGCTCATTAAGATTTATCTAGAATTAGAGGTCTCTTTGTCTCCAGTACCCCAATTAAGTGATCCATTGATGTTGAGGATTGGAGAAACACTGTGTGATGAACTATCTGGAGTTATTCTGGCACCTAATGAAAGCTGTCATTGTCACACAGAAGCATAAATAACAGAGTATGGATATAAGGCTTTGAAATGCCGGGGACAGCGTGTGTACACAAAAAAGCCCCAGAGTTCCAGCAAGGCCCTGGATTATAAAAAGCAAAACAAAACAAGGCAAAGCACGAACAAAACCAAGCCTCTCAAGTTGTATTAAGAAGAGGTGAACTCCCTGTAAGGACTGGGCAGTAGGCATGCTCAACCAGATTGTGTTGTAGATATAAGCCACTGTTGGGAGCCACGGCTGATCCAAAGCCAAGGGGCTACGTGCCCTGTGTCCTCCGCCTTTCACTACTCTTTTCCTGCATATTTCTCTGTAGAAAGCCTGTTGAAGCCACTGGCCTTTACAATTGTACCCCTGAGTGTCTCCCCTATTTTAAAATCCTAAGAGAATATGGTGAATCATACATCCTCCTCTGTCCAATCAGCTCTGGCTGCAGGCATGGAATTTGCCATACTGACAGTGGAGTAGCCACATCTGGAGAGCTGGAGGACGTAAAACTCAAGTCTTTTGGCCTTAGCAGATAAATACCCTTCCTTTCTGCTTCCCTGCAGCTTGCTTGAGAACAATGTATTTTCTTAAGGAGTAAAGCTATATATAGAAATATATTGAAAGTTGGCCCTAGGCAATTAAGAAGTAGGTGAAGTTTATTTTTGCTTACCTATCCTTTCTGTTTTCCAAGATAGAAGTTTTTATTTGGAAGGTACTTTGGGGACTTTTGTTAAGCTATTACCATATGAAAGTTACAGCAGCCTCTAAGGCCAGATGGGTTCCTTATCTGCTTCTCCACGCCTTGTGACCTTGGTTAAGTTCATGTCAGCTTGCTAAAATCTCAATTCCCTTATCAATAAAATGATGTTATTAACAGTCCCAATCTCAGGGGTGGTTGTGAAAGCTAAACGAATGGTTAGCCTTAACGCTCTTGTGCTTAGTGAGGACTTAATGAAAGTATGTTTTGGTGATTTTTAACTAAACAAAGATCCTGCCTATGCTAATGCGTGGTAGCTGAACTTTTTGCATAACCTTATGTCTTCCTCAGATTTTGAGATTTCCTTTGTGTGACTTGCATTTGAAAAATGATCTATCATAACAATGAATGTTGTTTCTTTTTCAAGCAAAGTCTCCTTCCTCTACCTCTTACCACATTAAAAAAATAAATAAAAAGACTTGGCTCAATTTGAACCTCAGTGCCATGTGCTATTAATCATGGTACAGCTTTTGTGTCCAGGTCCCTTGCAGTCTTTCCTGTCCCTCCCCATGCAAGCATGTTCATACATTCTGACTACCTTCTTCCTACACAGACACAAGAGGCTGGAATTATATTGATAGAGGATGATTTTAGGACACCAAAGGATAAAATGTTGAATTGTATTTTTTTTTCTTTTTGCGGTATCAGGGATTGAACTCAGGACCTTGTGCTTGTCAGGCAGGCACTTGTGGCATTGAGCTATATACCCAGTCCCTTGAATTGTATTCTTTTTTGTTTTTTGTTTTTTTTCCGGTACCAGGAACCGAACTCACGACCTTGTGCTTGCCAGGCAGGCGCTTTGCCGCTGAGCTAAATCCCCAGCCCCTTGAATTGTATTCTGAGGAGGCAAGGAATGAATTAATTTGAAATACCCAAAGTTATGTCACATATGGTTCAGGAACTTAATTAAAAGTGAATTTAGCCCCATCAAAAGAAAGTTTATCCTTTTCTGGATATATCCTTTTCTGGTTCTACATTGTTTGGATCCTACATAGATCCCTTGAATTCATTAACTAGTGACTGAAGAAGATTGAGAGAGCCTACAATTTAGGATAGATTGATACTAATTTTTAATATAGTCAGCCCCCTGTATCTGTGGGTTCCACATCCATGCATCAACCAACCTTGGATCAGAAATATTTTAAAAACATGCATCTGTACTGCACATGTACAGAGCTTTTTCTTGTTACCATTCTGTAACTAGTTCAGTATAACTACTTATGTCACATTTGTATTGTATTATTATAAGTCATCTAGAGATGATTTAAAATATATGGTAAGATCCGCATAGATGATATGCAAATATTTTGCCATTTAATATTAGGGATGTAAGCGTCACTAGATTTTGATATCTCTGAGGGGACCTGAAACCAATCCCCTAGGCATACTGAGGAGTGATTCTATTTAGATTAGAAAGTAATATTTTTGTCAAAAAGCCAGGTGTGTGCCATGGGGTGACTATCCCAGTTCACAGTGTTCCTTCCAGCCAGTCTGGGCAGTGTATGGCGCACAGGTGCGTGTGAATTGGGAGCTGTGCAGCCGCAGATTGGCTGTGGGCCAAATAGAACACAGTAGGTTCTCACCACAGTACTGTCTCTTTCAGTAGTAACATACCTGCCATTGAGTACATTCTCTTAGAGTGTTTTTCCATTAGAATGGATTTACATTCTCATGGAGAAAAAGATAACCTTCCAGTGTACCTGACCTGATAAGGACGTTCTATAATAGCTTGAAGCTAGCTGACTTTTCCAGGAAATGACTTGTGACCATGTTTCCTATAACAGGGTATCCCATCTGCCAACAGACTGAATTGCTTTACTTATTTGAGTTATTTACTTGTTTATATCCTGCTTTGTTCCGGAGGGTACTTGTAGATTTATTCTGTAGATATCCTCAGCTATTGCTACAGATTGTCTTGATTCGAGGCAAGATTTATTTTTAGGAACTAGGTTCACTAGTGAAAATGCAGTTAGCTACTGTCAGTGGGTTGGCTACCACTGATAGTACCTGTCCTTTTACCACGGATATTCCTTGTGTGAGGGACCCAGTGGGTTCTCCTTTAGGTATATTTTCCGATCCCAGAGTTTACTTGAGCTTGGAAGAAAGTACAGAAGTCTTATGCCAAGTTGTAGTAAGCCTTCAGCTGTGTATTAGCCTACAGTGTGTGGGCACAGAAAGCCTATGAATGGAAACTTCTGACCAAGTCTGCTATTCTAGAAACACCCGGGTTAGCTAAATACGGAAACCTTGTGCACAGCAGCCACGTCCTGTTCTCTTCCTTTACCTGGCCTGCCCTCTGTTAGTGGTGATGGGATTCTAAAATCCCCTTTCTGAATGCCCCACTCACCTTCTGCTCAGGTGCCCAGGAGGGAAGGCTGGGAGAACTCATCCATTGCTGGCTGGGGTTGTGACACCCTTGGCTGGGATCCTGCAGTATACAATTATGCCTTTGTATGTCTAGCATTAGGATGGATTAAAACAATCCACCTAGGTTGTTTTCTTGTAGTTAAGCACAGGACCTCTTTCCTTTAGCATTTGAGTTGTACTTTGGAACTTGCAAGGGGTGCAAGTGGGCTTGATTAAAGACAACACCTGAGGGGTTGCAAGAGCTGTGAGTTGAATTGTGCCCTCCCCAAAAGCTGTTGAAATCCTAACGCCAGAACTTGTGAGTGTAATTTTATTTAGAAGCAGGATCCTCGCAGGTGATCAAGCTAAGAGGAAATCATTAGGCTGGGTCCTAACCCGAAACCAGTGTGTGTCCTTAGAGAAGAGGATGTTTGGACATAGACATACCCTAATGGAAGATACTGGGAGAGTACAGTCTGCAAACCGAGGGATGCCTGAGGCCACTAGAAGCTAGGAGAGTGGTCTGGAACACTTTCTCCTCACAGTCCTCAGAGGAGCCAGCCCTCCTGACACTTTCGTTTTAGAATTTCATTCTCCAGAACTGTGAGGCAATGCATTCCTGTAGTTTAACACAGTTTGTGCAGCCCTCCCTAGTGGACTAATGAGGAACCTTTCTTAATCCTTGGAAAAGATCTGCCCTCCTCTTCATGGTGAATATGAGCACATTTCCCCATGAAGGCTGGTCAGACCCAAAAGACTATCTTATTAATCATCACTTTAAATCTAGGGGTTGCTTCCTGCCTAGGTTTTAGGTTGGCATCCAGACCTGGCAGATTGTTCCCAGACTCACTGCGTTTATTTTCCCTTTCATATCTACTGTCTTCTCTTGTAATACCAGTGCACTCGGGAGTTGTTCTGAGCAGGTGTAGGACACACAGATACAAAGACGATTGCCATGAAGGAAGAAGTTTCATCGTAGTCACAGCTGCTAGACGCAGGAGGTACTGCTGCGTACCGTGCAGGTCCACACGGGGAAGCAAGAAGAGCAGACACAGAGAGGAGGGAAGCTGTCAGTGGGTGCCTAGAGCAGTTTACACTGCAAGGAGCAGGCAAAGCCAGGTGAGCCGTCAGATAAGACTCCTGATAGGACAATTTGAACAAGTCAGTGGGGTCTGGACAACAGGGGTGGTCCCTTGAGGTGTAGGGTTTGGCTCTCTGGTGATTAAAGCAAAGGCATACAATCTCGACTAAAGTCTGACAGGAAGAGTCTGGTGGAAGAAGTGGATTTTGAGTCAGTTGATTTGCATATTAAAAGAATGCTGGCAGATGAGTTGTTAGTTACCGCTAGGAATTAGCCTGGGAAGAACTGTTACCTGAGCCTTCAAGATCCCAAATTCCAGAGCACTGGGGATACAGAAAACAAGAAATTTTAATTAACACATCTATATTATTCAGTCACACACCGACTGTCCGCTTTCTCCTTCCCTCTCCCAGTTTACACTTTGAAAAATTCATCTCTCTGGCAGTTGTGTTCTCTCTAGAATTTGCAAGATATACAGTACTCTACATTTTGTCAAAAGACTAGAAGACCCAACCTTGTTTTTCAGCACCATCCATCCATGGATGCTCCTGTTCCATTATATTATGTTTTTCTTTGAAAGCTGTGATCTTCGAGGAAAGCAAAGTTGAAATGTAGCCTATGGCCTAAGTTTTCTTCCTGGCGTGGCCAGTGTTCTAGAAATACATTCAGGGCTTTTTCATGGCATCTCATTTGTCGTAATAGAATGTGGTTATTGTTTTGGCTGTTTTCCCTTCCCCGTTCCTCTGGGGACAGCCCCCTGCCTCTCTTCAAGGAACATCTTCTTGCCAGACTGTGTACATGTTGTGTAAGGGGAACAGCCTCACCCAAAGATTTAGGGAGCTTAGAAGTCTGCCACCAATCCCACTGGGCTGAAAGCAGGGTTGTCAGCAGGCAGCAGAGCATTGTTCTGGAGACCCAGGGGTAAAATTAGTTTCCTTGGCATTTTAGGCTTCTAGGGCCTGCCCTTGCCTATGCCCTTCCCCGCACTTCAGGACCAGCAATGCATCACATGGCTCTGACCCTTTCTGTAGTCACATCTCCTGCTGAGTCTTTTTTCTCTTCCACTTTTAAGGACTCATGGAATACACTGGAGTCACCTGAGTAATCCAGGATACTTGTTTATCTTAAGGCCCTCCATCCTATCTGTGAAATTTGTTTTACCATGTAAGACACTATATTCACAGGTTCTGGGGATTATGACTTGGTTATGTTTAGGGATCCTTCTGTACCGGAGCTGGTGAGATTCAGTTAGGGGATTTTTTCTGGGTCTCCTCATAGTATGGTCTCCTTCTGTTGGGCGAGGAACTGTGAGGAGGAGTCTGCCAGAGAAGGGGCCAACCCCAAACAAAGCAGACCTGGGAGAGGAGGGGAGCGGGAAGAGGTCTCCATGAGGTCCTGAGGGCCACTTAGGTATGTTCTACTCTCATACTTTCAGACACTGAATCAGTGAGTTCACAGCTGCCATCATCTCTCCTTTCAGAGGCTGTAACTCAGGAAGGGTGTGAATCATGCTTTCATTCTTCTTTTGAGTGCAGGGTACAGCCATGTATTGAAAACATCTGGGTGGATTCCCCATGGATAGGATGTTGTGTGGCACATTCTTCCAGTGATGGGAATTCTGCTTCTTTCCCTGAGCCCTGATCTCTCTCTCTCTGTTAACCTCTCAAGCTGTCATCTGATCTTTCATCTGGGAAGTGTTGGGGTTGGGTGAACTGTGGGTTCTTGGCATTGACATATGAATATTCGTGAAGCTTCTGAGGAGTGGCTGAGCTAGCAGCATCCTTTTAAAGGTCATTGTGCCCAATTTCTTTACTTAACAGACAGTGGAAGTGAGACCCTGAAGAGCTAAGCAGCTTTGCAGGAGAATGAACCACTTGGAAACAGCCCAGCGCAAAACAAGGACTCCTGACTGCTAATCCCATCACACCACACTTCTAGAATCTCTTGACCTAGTTAAGCAAATTCACAAAAAGGTGTTTCCCCCTAAAATCTGTAAAATATAATGTCATTCCTGAGATAACTCAAGGTATTTTGAGTCTCAACCTAAGAACTGCCATAATATTTAGCAAGTCTTCTTTTGTTAAGTGTATTTTTTGAGATAGAATTATTGTGTTATGCCAGTTTCTTCACATTGTACCTCTCACTGACAATCATTTTAGTACTAGAGAAGCAGATGTTTCTAGAATCTTCTGAAAGCCACCCCAAGGAGAGATCTAGAGACACGACTGAGTCCATGAGAAAGAGGAAAATTTTGTATTAAAATATGAATTAAATCCTGTCAGATTCTGAGGAGAACTTGGTCTGAGTATATGTCCTGGATTTCTTCCCTGGGACGGCAAAGTGAATATATGAAATGAATGGCTATTTTGGTAATCTAATGTGTAACAAAACCGTCCCAAAACCAGTGTCCTAAAATAACAGTGACATTTATTTTTCTTCTAAACCTGCTTTTGCTCAGGGCTAGGAGAGAACAGCTCATCCTTGCTGCACCTGTCATGGGCTACAATGGTTTAAGTACTGAGGCTGTCATCTGAAGGCTTTTCACACCTTGGGTTGTCCATCAGCAGAAACCTTGAGTGAAGCTGTAGGCCACATACCCCATGTGGCTTCTCTCGTGGCTTCAACTTCTTATAGCGTGGTGGCTGGGTTTCAGGACCGAGCATCCCCATAACCCAACCTGGGATGTCACTCTTGCCATTGTATTTGATGAGCAGTTACAAAGACTGCCAGGGTCAGGAGGGCTGAAACCTGTACACTTCCACGAAAATGGTTGGAAGGCACTAGGTGGGCATTGTGGGGCTGGAGGTATTACTAATGGCAGCTGTGTTGGAGGGGGATTTCATCTAGGGTATCCAGAAATGAGCGGCAGTACTGGGTTCAGGTTATCTCTTTTTGTGTTTGGGGTTTTGGGGGAACACCTGGTGTGAGTTGAGAGAGGCTAGACTGTTTCCCTCTTGAAACTCAAAGCAGCCCCTCTTTGTCTTCATGAGACTGTCTGATGCTGTTGACCACAGAGATTGAAAGAGGACTGCAGTGAAGGTCCAAATTACTCTTGGAATGAGGAGGTGGTCAGTATTTGGAACAAGTCCAGCAGCTCTTCCAGCGCTGTCCTGCTTCCAGTACTCTTCTGTCACCTCTAACTCTCAGCACCAACCTATTCACCATCTGTTGTTCCACTACTCAGCACCCGTAGCCTGCCCAAAGCGAGTGCAGTGGGGGGCTTACCTAAGAGTAGGCAGAAATGCTCCTTGGCTCACTGAAGAGGTCTTAGTACTGTGAAGCTTCGAGCACTAACTCTAACCTAAAGAGTATGGCTCCTGTTGAAACCATATGGAACACGGAGATGGAAGAGGACTTTACCAAAATGCAAGAGGAAATATTTTTGTCAACTGCAGTGACAAAAATGTTTTGTAGAAGTCGAAGCATTACTTCTACATCATATTTTTTTAAGATGTACCAAAACTATGATCACCACTGAGAATATAATTGCTGTTCTGGAAGATCAAGGGAACAAATTCTTTATCCCATAAAGCAGAGGTGTTTAGAGGGAAAAGATAAGAAGCTTGGAGGCAGATGTAAGAGATTTAACATAAATAATGAGAGTCCTGAGGGAAGAACTCTGTGTTGAAAAGTCATGCACGGTTAATTAATACTTCAAGCCAGGTGAGTAGATATTTCCTGGTAAAGTTTTGGTATTTCCTAGATAAAGAGAAAATTTTTTTACCTCTGGAGAGGCAAAATGGAAAGAATTAGACTTAATGTCATACTTAGCAGAACATTGTCAGTAAATTGGGACAAAAAGATGGTGGGACCTTGGATGTGGCTCAGTGGAAGAGCCTTGCCTGATGTGCACGTAGCCCCAAGATTCTATCACAGAGAAGTGACTAAGGACCCTCACAATCTGTTATTCGTAAGTTTAGCACATGAAGCCTTTGGGGTTTTTTCTCATAACTTATCTTTAATCATTCATGTAACATATTTGTTAAGGGTATAAAAGGTTTAGAGCTCATTCATTTAAACAGTTGGCAAAATGATATAGTAATACCATAAATGGAAGACAAGACAGAAAACAAGTGGAAGAGGGACACTGGGAAAATATCTTTTAAATATTCTCATGGATCAGGGAAACAGGTGAGGAAGTAAAACAGCGGGGTGTGGGGGGCAGAATTACCTGCTATAGATAGATTAATAAAGAAGAATAGTTTATGAATTTAGAGGTAGGCAATTCCTTTTTGAATTGAATTAGTCTTCTCTTCCAGGTAATCACCACCTCAGGGAAAAAGTATGTAGCCAGCAGTTCACCCCATTGTCTACCAGGGTATTTTTGACCCCAGACACACTAAAGTTTGGCAAACTGACTTTGTCGGAAAAGTACCCCCTGCCCATGAGCCTGCTATGTTTTAGATAAAAAAATGTCCCTCATCTCTTATGTTTTGAGATGGAGCTTTTGGAAGGTGATTGGATCTTGAGTTCAGTAGCTGAGTGGGCTGCTGGAGGGTGGGCCTAGTTAGAGGTGGGTCACTGAGTTGTGCTCTGGACTGGTGCAGTGTATCCCTTCTCAGCTTCTCCTTCATTCTCTGCTTCCCTTCTACCATTGTGTGAGCAGATTTCTTTCACCTACATTGTTCCACCTTGTGGTTTCTATCTTGGAGCCAGCCAGCTGTGGTCTGAAACTTCTACAACTGTGAGCCAAAATAACCTCTCCTCAAGTAATGGGTGTCAGGCATTGTGTCCCAGCAGTGATGAAGTGGCCAAGATAAACCCTAACTTTGAAAACATTACCACCCTTGCCTTTGCACCTCACAGCAGCAGCCTAGACCACATCCTAGCTGGCTTCAGTTATCTACCAGAAAGCCTTCACAGTATGGCTGTGGCAAAAAAAAACAAACAAAAAAACTAAACTGAACTGTTTTTCTCTACACACTTGGCTTCAACAGCTTGGGTCCTGGAAATTAAAGTGGCAAAAGGCATTTTAACCAGAGAACAGCTGAGTAGGATAACCCACACAGCATGCATACATGTAGGACAGAGAAGCTCATCCTGCAAGATGTGATTAGAACTTGGGCTCAGGAGATGTTTTGACACAGAGCAGTAAATTTGCCATGAGAAAGGATGATAAGAGCATTTTTGGCTTCTGTGGTCAGCAAATCTTTGGAAGGTAACTATCTGGGGGAAACAGTGGAAGATAAGGTCATCTTAAAGGGTTTTATGGCAGTCCTTATTTTCTACTTTCAGTCCGACAAGGAAAGCTTAGGAACACTTCCTTTTGCATCTGTGGATCCTTGCTTGCCTTCAGCTCAAAATAATCCTTCTGCCAAGGTGGCTTGTTTGGGGGTGGTGTATTCTGATTCCCTACAGCAATGTGGCTTGGAGATTAAGTCATACCAGAGAAAGAACATGGGGACTGCTGGAAGCAAGAGGAGGGATCTGGAATGTTTACTTTGCATCTACAAGGCAGCATGACAGGTCACTGTTATAAGAAGAAAACAACAGGACAATTCCTGAAGGGCTGAAGGGGTCAGGGAAGGCCCCTAAGAGAGAGGCCATAGAACACTCAGTTAGTGTTTTGGTTTGGTGTGAACATGTCTCCCATTTCATGGAGGTGCTCAGGGAATACTAGCCTTCCTAGCAAAATGTTTTCTACCATTTACATCCACAAATTCAACCAACTGCCATGCAATCTCT
>NW_004955467.1:4495903-4546525 GCF_000276665.1 Chinchilla lanigera | reverse complement strand
TAGCCTTGAACTTACTGTGTACCTCAGGGTGACCTCAAACTTTGAGGCAGTCTTCCTGCCTCAGCTTCCCATGCTGGAACTGCAGGCATGCACCCCCATACCCAGCCAAGCAAACATATTTGAAAAAAATTGTGTCTGTTCTACACACATATATAGGTTTTTCCTTTCTTATTCGCTAAACAATACAGTATAACTGTTTAGAAAGGATTTATGTGGCATTAGAATCAAATAAAACAGAAGCAGTTTAAATTGTACAGGAAAAAGTTTGTAGATTCTTAAATGCTGTGGCATTTTGTATAAGGATGGACTCAGTGACTTGCCAAATTCTTTTTCTGTGTCTGTGGAAAGCATCTGTAGATCTTGGTATGAAGAAGAGTCCTGGATTCAGTCTCCCATGGACACCAGGGGATGACCGTGACATGTTACTGGTCTGTCATAACTCTGCCCTGGTAGAGATGCTGTGGGCAGGGGAAAGTGAAGAATATGTCCATGTGTAGTCCTCTTGCCATAGGGAATTGTCTCCATTGGCCTGAATACTGGCACCTAAGGTAAAATTTGCAAGTCAAAGAAGAATTATGTACCAAGATGTTTTGTCATTTTCTGTGTTCAAGATTTGTGCCCTGGAGTCCTATATTTATAAGCCAGTTTCCACTGGACTTAACCATAGGTTTATTTTTAAGACTATATCCACAGCTATGGGCCAGAAAAAGACCTTGGCAAGTCATTGAGTCCATCCTCATATTTGAGAGAATTACAGGTCCGCACAGGACCTTTTGCCAATGACACCTACCAGGAGGGCTTCGAATCACTTCATCGTGAGGTGCTGGACAGGGCGTAACTCAGTGGTAGAGCACTTAAGCTTACATGAATAATGCCCTGGGTTCAAGTGCCAGCATAGATAAAAAAGTGACCACCTGAGGCGTTGAATCCCTTTCCTTTTGGGACATTTCCTGTCAGTCACCCACCAGAATAACTCTGGGATCTGACAAACAAGGAGCCAGAACCTTGAGCAGAGGGCATGACTTGGTCAGGGCATGGAATGTTTCTGACTCAATTCTAACCCTTAAAACTACACAAGTTTCAGAACCCCCAGAATTCACACTAACACTAAAATAGAAGATGAATATACTCTTGTGTGGGTCTACTTTGGCTGCTCCAATGAAGTACCACAGAGTGGGGAGCTTAGGTAACAAAATATTTTCTCACACTTCTAGAAGCTGCAGGTCTGTGGTCAAAGTGTTGACAAGACTGCTTTCCTCTGAAGCATCTTTCCTTGGTTTTAAATGATGCCTCCCTCTGCAAGTCTATGTCTGTATTCCGTCTTTTTATAGCGATGTCAGCGTGTTGGACCAGGGACCACCTTGAAGATCTTGTCTTAACCACCTCTTTATAGACCTTCCCCCAATACTGAGGAACTCAGGGTTAGAACTTGGAAGTATGGAACTTGGGAGGGGTACGGTTTGGCCCATAACACTACAGAGAGCAGATAACACCAATACTGTCACACTCATATCCCCAAACCAGTTCAAAACTCATGGGAAAAGCCCACTCTTCATAACCCTACTCCATGCACCATATGTATGAGAGATTACAAAGCCAACAGGATGTTTTGAGTATGTGTGCATCACACACACACAGACACACACACACACTCATTCAAAAAGAACACAATTATTTGGAGGATTTAGAAATGCATAGTTAAGATTTGGTGTAATGTCAAGACATTTGAGATTTAAGCATCTTATTTTTGAGAAGAAAATAGTAATCTTGGGACTAGAAAACACTCTTGGGAAACATTCATACTGTTGGAAGGAAAAAAAAAGAATAATTTCCTGAGTACTACATATTTAGGCCAGGTATATAGCTCAGTGGCACAGCACCTGCCTGGCAAGTGCAAGGTCTGAGTTCAATTCCCAGTACCAAAATAAAAAAGAATTTCCTGAGTACATATTGTTGGAAGGTCTCAGAGAACAATGAAGAATTGGTAGGATTTGAATTAGAGATTTTAGAACAGCATCTGAATGTTTTCGAACCACCAGGAAATACTCATTTTGGGACTAGTGAAAAAGTAACATCTAGAGAAAATTTAAATTAGATGCAGTAGTTTTAAAATTCCTTTTACAAATGCAGTCATTTGGTTAATTTTAATAATATTAATATGTGTATAATATGGTTCATAAATTTATCACGTGTATAAAATCCAATTTATATTATTTTGCAATATATTGTTAAAATTGTAGTAAGACACACAACTTGAAATTCACCCTCTTAATTGCTTTTAAGTGTACACGTCAGTAGTGTAAAGTACAGACATTGTTATGTAACCATCACCCCTAACCAGCCACAGAACCTGTGAGATAACTCCCCCACCCCCAAACCCTTGCAGCCACATTTGCAATGCAGTAGAAAATTTTAAAACTATAGCTTCATAATTGGGCCATCAGACTCAGCTGACCTCGACTAAACTACCCAGCTGCAGCTCAGATACTTTGACTCAGCTCTATCTGACCAGCTGCACTATGACCTGTTTTGCTAGCCTGTTTCAAGGACTGTCTACCTGGCACAGACTAGCTCTGTCAAGGTCACACTAAATCTCACCTACTTGCCTGGACTCTGGCTCCCCCAGACCTTCCTGCTTCATGATGAATGGCCCCTCTAATTAAACCTGCCTCGGACATATCTGCCTGACAATATGTGGCCAAATAAATATGTGCAACCAATTATAGACTAACTTGTTACCGACTCTGTATTTCCTGCCTACAAAATGTATATAAGTTGCTATTTTACCCTGAGCCAGTGCTGATGACTTGGACCTAGTTCCCACCAGTCTGCCTACATAAATAAAAATTGCCTTCCAGATTTCTTGTGCAGATCCGGTTTGGTACAAATTCTGCAACAGCAATACAGTGTACAATACGCATGCTGTTCCTTGTAGAAGAACTGGAAAACTTAAAGACAGATGACCGATGGGAACAATTTGACATATACTTTATATTTTTTTGTGTGTGTGGATATACACCTGTGTAGCTTTTACCTCCTGGTTCACAGTCTGCCCCTTAGCACTTAATACACCTTTCCAGTAGCTTTACATGTCAAATCAATATCATCATTTTTATTACTTAAATGAAAGTCTGTTTATTTAAATATCCTCTGGATTCTTCAAAAAATGGACTTTTGTCCCGAGCCCTTTACAATATGGATGTAAATATATACATATAAAAATATGTCCATAGTGTGAAAGCCTGGGCAAAAAAGGTTAAGTACAAATACTGACCTTTGTAGAGTTATCTTTTGATGACTTTTTTCTCTATATTCAGTTGTTTCTCCATAATGAATTCCTCCATTTAAATGACTTTAAGAACAGTTTTCTACATTTTTAGGCCTGTAATACATATGGTAGAATTGCTTTCTTGTACCAGACAGTACCTTCTGCAATCATGGATGAATACACCTGTTGTCTGTACCTCCTGCAACCTTAGGATTTGTCTTTTAGTAAATATTTGAAATGGAAATAAATGGATATGGTTTTTAAAAATCAAGTGATAGAGAAGCACTTATAATAAAAAGGTATTGGGCCTCTCACCCTGACTCCATACCAGATCATGCTTGGAGCAATTACTTTCAATGACCTGGTGCTCTGCTGGTGTTTATTTCCACAGCTCTAAATATTATGCTTATTTCCCATGTGTACACACACAGAAACACACACATTTTTCAATACACCATCTACGTCCTGCTGGGTAAGATGTAGTTTTGATTCTGTGGTGTCATCCACAGACCTTTTTTGTGTCAATTACTTAAATTGTTGTATTGTCTTTTTTTCTGTTTAAACTTCTGCAGTAGCCATGGATGGTCTGATTTTTCTTGACCTGCTATAGTAAATATTAGGGTTAGAGCTCTTCTACCCCACCCCTCACAGTGTCTCCACCTTTTAGTTTTATCAGCTGTTTCATTTTCTTTCCTTCTTCCTTCTTTCCCTCACTCTTTTCCTCTTTCCTTTTTTCTTTTTATTGTATATTTATCCTGTTTAGGATCATCAGAGTTAAATCATCTATGCTTTTTCCGGAGGATAATTCCAAAAGTTTAAATGTCAATTAACTGCTTCTATTATGGCTACTTAAAAAGTAGTTGTCTTGGTTACTTTTCTCTCATTGCTGAGACAAAGTACCTGACGCCCAAAATTAAGGAAGGAAATGTTTATTTAGCTCACAGTTTGTGGAGGTTTCAATCCATATTTGGCTGGCACCAAGGCAGAGTGGCACATAGCAGAAGGCAGCAGTTCATGGTGCTGAAAACAGCAAAAGCAGCAAGAACAAAAAGGGAGGAGCAGTGGGAAGAACAGTCCTCTTTCCCTCCCTTATATTGTATGCAAGCCACCCGCCCCAGGGTGGGTGTAGCATGCACACCCATAATCCCAGCATTGGACCATGGATCAATCATAAACTCTAGAAGCCTGCTCTATGACTGCATGAGGCTTTGGGGGCACATTCAGACACAAACCATAACAGTTGTTCATGTGGCCCTAATAATGTGTTGATTACATTTCCTTCTCTGATTCGAATGTCAAGATCTTTGTTCCACAGAAAAGAGAATTTCCCAATTGCCAAGACCAAATGGCTTCTGTTTTCTTACAGTCTACAAATTATTCAATCACACATCATATTGATTCCTATATGAATCCTAGCTTTTGGGACTGTTTTTTGGCTTGGGATTTAATGTACTACCTTGCTTTTTCTATCATGAGTCATATGCTTTTATATTTTACAGTTTACTCATTCCATCTGTTATTTTGATTGTTTTCTACATCTTGGAGCCTGCTGAAGTCTACTTTGGATTTACTTTTTCTAAACCTCCTGTAGGTCTGACATCCTGGCATTTCTTCTTGTTGGAGTTGGGTTTAGTTCTGTCATTTCTTACTGGATTACATTTTTATCTCTATTTTTCTATAGTATATCCTCAAGAAACTTTCTCAGAAAAGGAGATAGCTTTATTTTGTACATCTAAAAATGATTTTGTTTTGTCTGTTTCTAATTTTTTGTTTGCTTGTTGTACTACTGAGGGTTGAACCCAGGGACACTCCATCACTGAGCTATATATTTAGCCTTTGTATTTTTTCTTAAGTTTCCCAGAGTGGCTTCAAACTTGCAATCCTCCTGCCTCAGCCTCACAAGGGATTACAGGCATGTGCCATTGCAGTTGTCTGTCCTGGACTGATATGTTACTATAACAAAAATTTTCAATCAAATGAATTTCCTTCAGAACTTTGGTATTATTCTGTTATAATCCAGTGTCAATTGCTGGTAAATTCTGCCACTGATGTCTTAGTTATAGCTTGATAACTTTCTTCTCTCTGAAAAACTTTGTAAAGTTCTCTTTGTTTTTTGCTGTACCAATCACAGCCCAGATCCCTTTCAGTTTGAAGACTTGGGTGTTTCTTCAGTTGCATGAAAATTAAACCAGTCTCTCTCCCAGTTAATCTCACAATTTCTCTGTTTTCTCTGTATCCCTCCTTCCTGCATCTTGCTATTTTCTCCCATCTCTTTATCTCTCCCATCCATATCACAATCTCTGTCTCTCATTTTATTTTACCAGGATCTCAGAGTTTACTTCTAGAAAATGTTCCCCTTTTCTGATTGTACTTCTTTCACAGCATCCTATTTTGATCCTGGGGTGCCTTTGTCTTCTTGGATGTCTCAGAAGAAATGAGTGAAGAACACTTGTAAGTTAAACAATCACAGTGCCTAAAATAATGCTGCTATAACATGGTTTTCAACACACAGATTTCTCTTCACATTAGAAATGCTCTCCCACCCATTTTTCCCCACTCTCTTTCTCTCTTTCTCTCTGAGGCAGTTTTCCTGTCTTAGCTTAATTCTCCATTTCATAGCCTTTTGTTGCTGTGCAGGGATTGCTCTTGGTGGCTGTTCTGCCTTCTCAGACCTTCTCCATTGTCTGTGCCTGGCACATTCTACCCACTCTTCTAGAGTGGCTGAGGCCCATTCCCTCCACCAAAACCTTTCACATTGACTGCCAAACCACACCTCAGGTTTTATTTCTGTACATTTAGTGTATATGAAAAATTTTAGGGAAAAGTTAATAATTAATTAGTTGCTCTGGTGATTTTAAGATGAGCAACTATGGGAATTTCAGGAACATCAAATAATTGTACTTTTATTCAGAATAAGATTAATCTTAAAATGTGATTCCCTGCTGCCAGTGTATAAGGCTAAGATTGCATCAAGCTATAGTAATAGAAACACCACTTAGAATGGCTTTGCAAGGATTTTCTTTCTCTCTAAAAATAAGCTTAGGTGTAAGGGTTTGTTGGATCTGGAGCAATGGCTCATGATGTCAGGTCTACCATCTCTACAATTCTCTTTGCCAGTCCTTCATAGTTACAAATGGCTTCAGACACTCCTCCCACCACGTCTGTATTCAAAATAGGAAGAAGAGAAAGAGCCTGGCATCTGTGTGCTATTATTTTTATCAGGAAAGCAAAGCTGTCACATGACCTTATAGCATACTTCTGCTTGGCCTAGGACTGGGTCACATGGATACTTCTAGTTTCAAGGGGAACTGGGACAATATTGGCTTTCTACCCTGTGTAATGGGAGGCAGCAAAAGAGAAGAGATGGAGGTGGGAATTAAGTGAGCTAATAACAAAGTCTGCCGAAAGGAGACAGACAGGATAGAGAAAGCACTTTGCCCAATTTTATCATGGTTTATACTCCATTTTCACAAGTTTTGCAGTAGCTTGCCATGTCGCAGCTCTGTGCTAGATGTAGAAAGTGATGTCCTTCCTAGTGGGACTTCGTGTTGGTTACTTTTCTCCCATTGCTGAGACAAAATTCCCAGCTTCCAAAATTAAGGAAGGAAAAGTTTATTTAGCTTACAATTTGTGGAGGTTTCAATCCATACTCAGCTGGCTCCAAGACAGAGTGGCATGGTGAGGAGGAAGGGCAAAGGACAGCAAAAGCAACAAGAGCAAAAGGAGGGAGAGAACAAGGCTATTTTCCTCCCTTTTAGTGTATGCAGGCTACCTGCCCTAGGGTGGGTATAGCACTCACACCATGTCCCTGCCCTCCCCTTGCACAGGCTTAGGATATTTACAGAGAGGACCCTGGCCCCCTGCTGAGTCACTTAATTATCCTTCTAAACTTCTCAAGTTGATACAATGTATCAACCATTTCAGCCTTGTTTGGGAGGTAAGTGAATGTTAGGTTTGCTTGGAACTCTGAGTGTTTTGGGTAGCACAGAGATAGAAAGGGGCAGAATGGGCAACAGGAGATGGAACAGGCAGAAAAGTGAGCAAAATGTAGAGGACCTTGAAGAGATAGATTTGCTGACTCAGAATAGATGAGTGCAAGAGAAAGGATTTGGGATTTTATCTTGCACTCCAGTGAGTGGTTCTTAACGTGCACCAGAGTCACCAGAGGGCAAATTAAAGTAGATTGTGGATATTTTCCCAGTTTCTGATTCCATTGCTCTGAGCTGGGGCCTGAGAGTTTGCATTTCTAACAAATTCCCAGGTAGTGACAATACTTGTGTTGGTGATCCAGGGACCATTCTTTAGCATTTTGTACCCACGAAATGATTATAATAACCCAAAGTAGTAGTTTTGCTTTCTTATCCAAAAGATTGGTATAATAACACTACCTAGCTTTTTGTAAGGAATGTGGTTGTAGTAACTACTTTTTACTTATTTTGTGTCTTCTTGGTACGGGAGCTGGGGCCGCTCTGGAGGGAGACTGTCCTGCCCAGACTGCTGGGTTCTTCCTAGAGATACCAAGCAGTGTGCCTGCAAACCATCTAGTCCCTACCAGGATCCAGCTCCCTTGGGGCTTCCAGAGTTCAGGCCACTATCCTTCTACCCTGTGTTCTTCCACGAACAGGCAGTGGACAGTTAGGGGCCATTTCTAGAGCTCAGGGCCTGCCAAAATGACTGAGCTGCACAATCCCCAATCTGCCCCACCCCCATACTGAAGATTCAACCCAAAGCCTGTGCACTGCATTACATCCCTCAGGTCTTTTAAAATTTTTTGTATTTATTTTATTTTGAGATAGAGTCTTACTTAGTTGCTGAGTTGTGCAGGCTAGGCTCAAACTTGTATTCCTTCTGCCTCAGCTTAGTCCCAGACTGTTGGGATTACAGGCATGTGGCGGGCCCTAAACCTGCTCATTTCCTTAGCGAGCATTCCCCATTCCTTTCCACAGGTCCTCTATAAAGGCTCTTGCCAGCACTTTCTGCTCACCCCCACTGCCCCCCATGCAGCCCAGTGCTTCTTTTGGGGCCTGGGTGGTGTGGTGTGGATGTGCCTCTGACCCAGAGGGTCATAGGTATCAGCTTCTTCGTGACAGTCACTTCCATGTCTGTGTCTTACTGTCTAAACCCAACTAAAACAAATCTGGGTGTGTTTCAAAATAATGCTTCCGAAGCACTCACAGATTGCTTTAAGTCTCAGGCAGAGGGGAGCCAGCTGGAAGGTACTTTAGGAAGGGCGTCTAGGGGGCTTTGCAGGATGGATGGGAAGTGGGCTGGAAGGCTTTGGTACTTCAGGGTGGATCTCTGAGGGGCCTAGCTTGAGACTCTACAAGTACAAAGGGGCCCATAGCTGCTAAAAATATTACTAATATAAAATTAAGAGGATTTGGTAATATCACTGTTGAAAGTTGATAATTTAACTTACTTGAAGCGGTTTGTAATAAGACTTCCTCTCCTTTATAAAAGCATCTTCTTTGCTTCACTGAGTGGCTTCTCAGTGATTGGTTCTCGGGCCAAATAAATGTCTTTTTGTCCTGAGGCCTGACTCCTAAATTTCATGTCAGGAAGATGTCCCAAGCGAAGGTGCACTGTTGTGATCATTTTCTACAGTTGCACATTTCTTACAGTGTTTCAGTACCTGGTGTTCAGCTATACTGTAGTTATTGAGTGTCACTGGAAATGTTTTCGTATTTTTATAGATTGGGAAATGACAGATTAGCTAAAATTAGAATGATTTTTATTGCAGAACTTCTCTGAACTTTTAATGTTTCAATGGGACTCTGAGTGGAGAGTATAATAGTTTTGTGTTTCTGTAGTTCATTTGTCCACAGAATCTTTTCCTCCATAGTGTCTTAAAAATCTGTGCCTTTGTGCAATACATTTTGGGAAATGCCACTGTGACCTAAGAAGCTGATGTATAATTTGAGTGACAATCAACAGCTTTGTGGGTGGTGCTGATTGTGCTGAAGCGTATGAATAGAACAGTGCATGCTGCTTAGATCAGGTTGGCATAGCTCTGTTTTGCTTTAGTGTGTTGAATAAAAAATTAAATAATAAAAAAATCATGATTTGTACCCTAGTGTCACCTACACAGTACCTGTCACCCTGAGAGTGACTCATCCTTTGAAAATGGTGGGAAGTGTTCATTGTCTTGGTGAATGATGCTGTCTTTCATTTACAAAGATGAAGCTGAAAATACCAGCCTTGCTAAAAGTAAGATCATTTGTGGGCCTGCTGCCCTTTTTTGAGAGAAGATCAGCTTACACTAGCTTTTAATGCCCTGGTAGAGGGGTTTGGGATAAGGCAGGAGGGAGTTGCAGATGAAATGAGGCCCTGGTTTGGCCAAATAAGTGGCCTCCTTTGCTTCTCCCAATTCAACACTGATGAGCCTCTCAGTCAGTGAAACATTTTCTAGAATTTTCTTAACTCCATTTGATGTTCAAGTAAATTTGTGGCTCCACAGTTTTAGGAATAAAGTTGAAGCCGAGCATGGTGGTTGTCTTAGTTACTTTTCTCTCATTGCAGACACAAAATACCTGACGCCCAAATTTAAGGAAGGAAAGGTTTATTTAGCTCACAGTTTGTGGAGGTTTCAGTCCATACTCAGCTGGCACCAAGGCAGAGTGGCACATGGCAGAGGGCAACAGTTTATGGCAGCAGAAGACAGCAAAGCAACAAATGTAAAAAAGGGAGGAGAGGCAGCAAGCAACCTCTTTCCCACCCTTACATTGTATGCAAACTACCTGCCCCAGGGCGAATGTCGCACTCACACATATAATCCCAACATTGGGCCATAAATCAATCATAAACTCTGGAATCCTCCACCCATGACTGCATGAGGCTTTGGGGGAACATCCAGACACAAACCATAGCAGTGGTACATGCCTATATTCTCAGCCCTCTGGGAGGCTGAGGCATGAGTACTGAAGGTTCAGGCTCAGCCTGGACCACTTAGTGACTCAGTGAGATCCTGGTTCAAAAGGGCTAGAGTTGTAGCTCATTGTGAAGGCCTTGGGCTGAATCCCCATATATACATCCCCCACCCCCGCCAAAAAAAAGAACAAAGTTGAGCAGAATTTGCCTCTGGTACAAGATGTTTTTCCATCAAAGGAGAGAGCTTGTTGCTCTCATAGGTGTGCAGCTCCAATACTTTTGTTTATAATTTTTATTTATGTGTAGTTGATATGTGACTAACCACAATAGCTACCTTTCAGGTGCCCTAAAATTGACCCACTTATTTGTGGCCGGCCCCTTAGGAGACACAGCCATGGATGTTCTTCTCTCAGAGATGTGTGCGACAGCTTATTGGACTTCTGTGTGTCCAGGGCTAATATTAGAGGGTCATCTCACATATGGAGAAGCACAGCTTTTCAAGATTTCTTTTTCAAAACTCGTTCACATCCCTGGTTGAAGTAGGAAGCAACTGAACCTTCCCTAACATCCATGTAGAGCAAGTGGTAGGTCAGTCTGGGCCACGTGTACCAGGGAATGATGTGCAGCTACTAAGGTGGATGTATCTCAGCCCATAGGAAAGAAGCTGTAATGGTTGATATGTTGTGTCAACTCTAGCAGGGGCCAGGGTCCTCACTTTGTAAATGTCCTCATCCTGTGCATAGAGGCTGCAAGGAGATGGTGTTAGTGCTCCACCTGCCCTGGGTGGGGAGTAATCTGCTTACGGTATGAGGGAGGAAAAGAGGCCCCCCTTTTGCTCTTGCTACTTTTGCTGTTTCCTGCTGCCTTGAACTGTTGCCCCTCTGCCGTACCACCCTGCTTTGGAGCCAGCTGATTATGGACTGAAACCTCCACAAACTGAGAGCTAAATAAACCTTTCCTTCCTTAACTTTGGGTGTGGGGTATTTTGTCCCAGCAATGAAAGAAAAGTAACCAAGAAAGAAAAGTAACCAAGACAGAAGCCAAGGAAATGATACATGGATGTGTGGGGGATGTCTGTCTGTATGAAGGATCTCACTTTTAAATGACATATCTAAGATGAAGTTCTATATATACACATACCTTCTCATGAATCTGTGTGAGAACAAGAGACAGAGAGGCTGAAAGAGGCAGAGGGAGACAGCCTGGGTCATGGGCCCAACCATTAATGGTGAGCAGCTCTGGTGCTTGGGGTATGGAAAATCTTTCATATCTTCATTCAGTGATTTTGAAGAGTTTTATAATAATATGGATATTTTATTATATACAGGTCAATAATAAAATATCCTTTTTGCTCAAGACATTTCTAGGAAAGTGGATGCACCTTGAGTCCATACTATTAAGTGAGATAAATCAGGCACACATGTGTAAATACCGCATTGTTTCTCTGGTGTGAGAAATTGAAAGGGTAAGTAAGGACCAAAATGTATAATAGGTATTGTGAAACAGGAAGAAAATGTTCAAATGGGGGGAGGAGGAAAGGAAAGAAGGGAAAAGTAAAAAAAAAAATGAGAAAACATGGAAATAAAGCTTTTGTAAATGGGGAGGGGAGCAGGGGTTGAAGGGAGGATAGGAGAATGGGAAAAAATAAGTTATATCATGTACAGTTGCAAATTCTCTATGGTGAATATGATCATCATGTGTATCTAAAATGTACCAATACAATCTGATTGAAAAATAAAATCAAATGTATCCCTTTAACTCATGAATTCAGTAAATTATCCAGTTTTTATTCTTAAAGGAATTGATTGTAAGGAAAGAAATATTTTCTAAAATAGAATAAAGATTGGAATGTGAATGAAGAATGACAGAAGATAGAGAATTGTCTCACCCAGGAACAGTTGTCTCCCAGTGAAGTGCTCCTCCTTCCTGTCTTCCCTGTGTCTCTTTGCTACTGGGTAGGGAGTGTGCCAGGCCATAAGATCTTCTGTCTCCTTATGTACACACCGGGGACATGACCCAGTCAACCAACCACTGACATTTCCAGTGGCTTTTATGTCACAGTTGACTCGGCAATCTCTGCTGTTGAACATGAAATTGTTTCTAACTTTTCAAAACCGAAACAGAACTGAAGGGAAAATGTACACATCTTATTGTTTCAAATGGATCCTTACATGTGGAATTTTCAGGTCAAATATATACTGATTTTGAAGTTGCTGGCCATAGAATTCACATATGAGACGTCTGCATTGAGGTGGAACCTTGTAGTGGAAGGCAGGGGCTGTAGGGACCCTGTGTTGGACATCTGAGGTGAAGGGAGGATGGGTCAGCCACAGAGGAGGCCGTCTTAGTATCTGGGAGGGAACCAAGGGCCAGGAAAGGCCCAGGTCCAGCCTTCCGGCTCCATAACTCTGCTTCTCAGCAGAGCAGCCCACGCTGTGCACTGGACAGGTGGGGGCAGTCCGGCCACCCTGCCTGTGGCTCTCCTTTCAGGCCTGTGGCCCCTTCTTGCACTCAGGGAAGCTCCCAGTGGACAAGTCAGTGTGTTTATTTTTCATGAATATTATTTTTCATGAATATTATTTCATGAATAATTTTTATGAAAATTATTTATGCTAAGTTTATACATAAATACTTAGTCCTTAGTTTTTGTTAGCTTTGGTATACATTTTACTTGATGCATGAATTGCATATATTTTGATATTTATGTTCTGAAACGTATTAAAAAGCCATTGACTACATAAACCTAGAACCAAATAATACCACTTCTGTTGATGATACCTGTATGTCTTTCCCAAATCCAGTCTTTTCCCACAGAAAACCAGTGTTTAAAATTTGGTTTATATATTTATGTACTTTTCTTGCTTTCTTTTCATTTTACTATATATTTATACTTTCATAATGTTGTTTAATAGTTTTGAGTTTTATGAAAACAGTGTCATATATTAATTATTATAGTGGTTTTTTTTTGCTTTTTTTTCTTTCTCAGCATTATACTTCTAAGATTTCACCCACATTGTTTCGAGTAATTTTATTTCATCATTTTTATTACCAAATGATATGTCAGTATGTGAATATATTCCAGTTTCTTGTTTTCTCTTTTTGATGGCTGTTTTTCAAATGCAGATCCCAACTCATTAGTGATAGTGAAAATCAACTTAATGAGCATAGTAGAAATGTTAGAGTTCCACAAACGTAGATTACGGATTGTTCTTTTAAGAAGTTGTCTTAGTTTCTTTTCTCATTGCTGAGGCAAAATACTCAACACCCGTAACCTAAGGGAGGAAAGGTTTATTTAGCTCAGTTTATAGAGGTCTCAGTTCATGGACTGGCTTCAAGGCAGGGTAGCATGGCAGAGGGGCACTGCAGTGGAGAAATAGTCCGTGGGCAGCAGGCAGATAAGAGCACACTGGCCCTCTTTCTGTGCCTTATGTTTTATTCAGGCTGCTGCCTTAGAGCAGGTGTAACACTCATACCTTTAATCTTAGTGAGAGCTGTTCCAAACCAATTGGTGGACTGATTTAGTAATCACATACCCTTCATCCCAGCACCACACACTCTAGATACAGCTACCTCTGAAAAGTATCTTCATGACTGCATGCGGCTTTGTAGGGACATCTAGATACCATGAGAGGAGTAATTTCATTTGAATACAAAAATTCAGTGTCAAAGGAACAGGACAATGACACATTGTTTTCTACAGTCCTTTTAACAATCTTCACTTACAGGAACTCTTTTACAGGTCCCAGACCCCCTTGATCTTCACCATTTAGAATTGTCAGACTTCTTCATTTTTGTCTGAGTGGTAGGTAGAAAGTAGTATCTCTTCATTGTTTTAATTTGTGTATTCCTGATTACTAGCAAAATTGAACTAAGTTTTTATATATTTGTTAGCCATTACAATTTCTTCTTTTAAAAAGTGCTAGTCTTTAGCCTATTTTTCTAAAGAAGTGATTTGTTTTCTTTTAATTTACTGGTAGGAATTCTTGATATAGTCTCAATATTAATCTTTTGGGAGTTATATTTTTTACATATATTTTTCCAGTGTCTGGTTTTGTGTTTACTATTTTTAAAGCCATCATGATAGAAGCTAATTTTAATGCAACTATGTTTATTAATCTTTTAGATTTATATTTCTTTATCTTCAAAATATTTTCTTTATTTTTATTCCATAGTTGGAAACAAAAGAATATTCTCTTTTTCTGTGGGGCTGGGGATTTAGCTCAGCGGTACAGCACCTGCCTGGCAAGCGCAGGGTTGTGAGTTCAATTCCCGGTACCAGAAAAAAAAAATTAAAAAAAAGAATATTCTCTTTTTCTAAATGTTTTACTGCCTGGCCTATATGCATGGTCTTGAGGAGAAACCCAATTTCTTTTTTTCTTCATATGTATAAGCAGCTGGCCCAATACTTATGAAATAACTGCTTTTTCCTACCCATGTTTCCCAGTGATGGTTAAGACCCCCACCAGCTATCATTTTCCTATATCTGAGTGGATCTATTCCTGGCACTAGCTTGTATTCCATTGACCAATGCTGGCACTGATGTATTTTCTTAGTTACTGTGATTTGACAACTTTAATATCTGATAGCAAAGCTTTCCTAATTACTCTTCTCCAAGAGAATCTTTGGTTATTTTAACTCTTACATTTGCTTATAAATTTTGGGTTGAGCTTATTAAATTATTTTTAAAAATCCTTACTAAGATATTTAATTGGAGTGAGCAACTTGGTGCATACCTATAATCCCAGTTACTAGAGAGGCTGAATCAGGAGGATCAGAAGTTCTAGGCCAGCCTGGACCACCTGGAGAAACGTGGCTCAAAATAGAACTTAAAAGGGCTGAGATAAAGCTGAATGGTAGAGCACTTACCTAACCCTATGTTCAATTCCCTGTGCTAAAAACAAAACAAGAAAATTTGATTAAAATCTCATTGATGTGACGAAAACTAACAACTTTACAAAATAATTTCTTTTATCACAAATACAGTGTATCTCTTATTTGTCTTAATATTTATTATTTTCAAAGATTGTCTACATAAACATATTCCTCATCTTTTATTAGATTTATTCAAATTTCTTTACTCTGTTAAATAATTTTTAAAATTATATTTTCTGGATATTTAATCATTATACTCATGTTATAATATTGATCTTATATCAACCTACCTTTCTAAAGTTTCTTATAATTCTTGTAGATTACTTTGGATTTACTTTGTTAAGTTTAGCATTTTCTTTTTCATCTTTATTATTTTCTATTTCAGTTTCTGACTGAGCTGGAAAGAAAGTAGAAATCCTTATCTTACTCTTGATTATAAAGAATGTTTTACAATGCTTCTAGTAAAAATAAAATCTATAGGCGTTTTTTAAAAATCAGGTTGAGAGGCTGGGGATTTAGCTCAGCGGCAAAAGCGCCTGCCTGGCAAGCGCAAGGTCGTGAGTTCGGTTCCTGGTACCAGAGAAAAACCAAAAAAAAAAAGAATTTTAAAAATCAGGTTGAGTTTTATTTTTTATATTTGACATAGAGGTTTCAAATTTTATTACATAATCTGTATTTTTGAGAGTCTTTGTTATTTTGTTTGGCAAAATAATGAATTACACTTGCAAATTTCTAAACTTAAATGACTCTTACTGCAATTAATCTAACTTGTTCATAATGCATTAATTTTGCTGAGAAATGATGTATCATTTTTAATATGTAAGACTGTGTTATGGCTTGTGGCTAGATGTCCTCACAAAGCCTCATGCAATCATAGGTAGGGCTTTTTCAGAGATGGCTGGATCGAAAGTGTGTAATGCTGGGATTGATTCATGATGCAATGCTAAGATCAAGGGCACTGGGAGTAAGGGTGTGAGTGCCACCCACCCTAAGTAACCTAGATAAGATACAAGGATAGAAAGAGCTGTGGTTGTCCCTTGTTGCTTTGCATGGCCTGCCATGAACTGTTTCTCCTCTATGATGTCACCCTGCCTTGGAGCCAGCTGATTATGAACTGAAACCTCTACAAACCTTACTTAGCTACAACCTGCGAGCTAAATAAACCTGTCATTAACTATAGGTATCAGGTATTTTGTCTCAGCAGTGAGAAAAGTAAGACAGACTGACCTTTAATTTGTTTTCTACTGCCCTTTTCTGGTTTTGATATTAAGTGATACTTGTCTTCTAAAGAGTTGCAGATTTTTACTTTTTTTGCTATTTCTCTTTTAAAAGTGTAAGTTTAGAAATGAATATTTCTTGAAAAATTATTTCTTGAAAAGTTCCCTGGAAAATGTCTTGGTCCTGTTTTCTTTTTGGAAAGATATTTAGTTGCTGTCTTAATTTCTTTAGTATGTATAAAGCTCTTCAATCTTTCTTCCTCTTGAGTTGTTTTATTGTTCTATTGGACCATTTTGTCTACCTTTTTAAGTAAAATTGTTCCTAAGTTTTATTTCTTGCTAATCTCTGCTACTTGAGTTTATATTCTGTGTTTATTTGTTTCATAGCATTTTTCTTTCTCTGTTTTGTTTCCTGAATAAATATTGTAGAGAATTGCAATTTTGTTAGTCTTTCAAAAAACTAACTTATATTGACTTCTATTTTACTGTTTTCTTCTACTTTATGGAAGTTTATTCCATTTATATTTATACTCCTCAGGTACCTTAGTCTCTCTTCTAATATAAGCATCACTATCTGACATCTTTGATAAGATTTTCTTCATTTAATTTTTTTATTTTAAAGAGAAAAGAACAAAAAACAATTAACAAACACAAAGTCATAAATAAAACAACACAAAAAATAAAAACAATAGAGAGTTTCAAACAAGGTGATAGGAAATTAACAATAGTTGTATTACATATTGTTACCTTCAAATTGGTTATTCAGATAAACAGATATAGGCATGTAAGATTGATCAAACAATTAAATCCTTTCAATAAATGAATAGAAATTAGCAGTACAATTTTCTTTGGTATCTTGTATGTGTGTGTGTGTATGTATATAATATATATATAATACATATATATAATTTTACCTTCCTTTTTTTCTTTTCTCTTATCCCAGTTGTTCTTTCCTTTTGAGCAGTTTCTTTTCCTTTCACAATATCTATTGAAACTTTTCTTCTCAGTTGGATGATTTGTGTTGAGAAGTCTGCCATCATTCTGATGGGCTTTCCTTTATAGGTGATCTGTTTCTTTTATCTAATAGCTTTTAATGTTCTGTTTCTTTGCTGACTTCTGAGAACTTCATTGTTACATGTTTGGGTGTAGATTTACTTTGGTTATGGCTAATTGGAGTTCTGTATGCCTCACTTCACTGTATGTCAGATTCTTTTTCCATGCTTTGGAAATTTTCTGCTGTTACTTCTGCAAATAGTCTTTTTATGTCATTTGTGTTGACTCCTCCTATTTTGTTGACACTTATTAGTCTTACATTGTGTTTCTTTGCCTCATGTTGCAGCTGTTGAATTGTTATTTCCTGGTTCCTTGTTATTTTTAAGGCATCTTTCCTTTCATGATTGTTAGCTGCAATGCAGTCTGCAAGTTCTGAAAGTCTCTCTTTAGCTGCATTCAAGTGGTTTTGCCAGCTTTTGATGGAATTTTTAATTTCTTGGATATCTCTTTGAATCTGTTTCATGCATGCTAATTCTTCTCTATATTGTTCATTCAAGGTTCTCTTCATTTTTCTATGCTCACCTATTTTTTTTATCTATGTCTTCTTTAGATGTGCTGAGCAATTCTTTCATTATTTTTCTCATTTCCTTTTTTATCTGAGAGATTATTCCTGATCTGATTTCTTCTATGGCCTGGTGGAATTGTTTCTTTACTTCAGTTGCTATCATTTCAGAAATTTCAGGTGTATGACTTCCAAGTTCTCCAAATTCTTCTATGTCGATATCTCCTGGAATTGTTCTGGGTGGGGAGGAGTTCTGAGATTGTATTTTGCTCTTTTGTTTTGTCATTTTTAATGCGGGAGGTAGAGTGCTGAGCCTCACCCCTCCCAGGCAACTCACCGAAGGTCCTTGTTTTTCCTGGGGGGGTCAGAGTCATTCAGCGATGATGGTGAGAAGCAGAGCACTTAGACAGGCCCCTCCCAGGCAGCTCACCCCTGGGTTTGCTGGGGGTCAGATGTGCTGGGTGACTGACAGCAGCAGGAGGCGGGGTGCCGAGTCTACCCTCTCCCAGCAGTTCCCAGAGCTCACCTGGTTACCAGGGAGTCAGATGTGTCCTGTAATGGCAATGGGAGGTGGGGGGTACCAGGATATGGTTTTTATTGTACCTCAATTCTAAACATTTAAAATTTCCAACAAGAATTCTTTTTGACTTTTGAATTACGAATGTATACATTTCCAAATTATTGTATCTTAACATTTTAACTTGTTACCTATTTCAATATATATTGTGTTGGGTTTAGGGAACATTACCTGTGCATGTCATTCATCCTTTTCTGTTTGTTGAGAAGTGCTTTAGAGGCTAGTGTTATGGCTGTATCTAGATGACCCCTCAAAACCTCATGCAGTGTTGGCTCTGAATTTTGAAAGTGGCTGGACTGGATTGTGGTGTGATACTGGGATTAAGGGTGTGATGCTAGGATGAAGGGTGTGGATAATGGAAGACCCACCCTGGCCATGGGTGGCCCCACTCAATAGGCTCATAGCCTGTATGGACTATAGCCTGATGCTTGTTGCTTTGGCTGTTTGCTACTTTCCTGCCTGCCATGCCATGGAATGTTTCTCCTCTGTGATGCCCCTGTGCCAGTGCTGCCCTTGGATCCAGCCGACTATGGTCTGAAACCTGTAAAAACTGTAAACCAGAATAAACCTTTCCTCCTTTAACTTGTAGGTGTCAGGTACTTTGTCTCAGCAACAAGAAAAGTAACTAAGACAGCTGGTAAAATGATTGGTTTTTGGAAATGAGTTTTTGTGCACAAGAGAATATTTTACCCTCTCTATGAATAGATTCAGAATTCTTTCTATCTCTATCATGTAGATTCTGTTATTTCAGAGTCTTCAAATCTTCTATGGCTTCACTACCTCACATTAATGGAAAGAAGAATTATGATATCTTCTGTTATGGTATAATTTTCAAGGCTTCCCTACCTTTTCTGTTTTTATTTATATATCCTGTGATTCTTATCTTATACTTGAGTTCAGAATTCTCATAATTTCTCAATGAGTTAAACTTTCTTTATCATTACATTGCAATTCTCTCTCCTGTCAAAATCTGTTATATTAATTAAAAATAGCTTGAGGTGTTGAGGGTGTAGCTCAGTAGTAGACCACTTGCCTAGCATTTGTGAGGCTCTGGGTTCTGTGCCCAGCTCTACCGAACAAAAATAGAAACTTGCTATTTCCTCTCAAAGTCTATTGTCAGTGTTGATTTCTTTTTCTCTTCAAACTTTATTTATGTCTAATGTACAACTTTTCTGATTGGCATCAAGCTATATTTCTTATGTACACACTGAACATCTTTAGTTTTTAACTGTTGTATTCAGTCCATTACATTTTTCCATATATTAGAACTTGTGTCTACTATTTTACTTTGTGCTTTTTAAATTATTATTTTCTATTGGTTTGCCCACCACCCCTTTTCCCCCTTTGGTTCCCATCATTGAGTCTTCATTATTTTGCCTCTGTTAGTCTGGAAGATATATACTCTGTTTCTGCCTATTCAGCAATATCCTTGAAATGTTTATCATGTCTTAGCTTAACAAAATCTAAGCTGTTATTTTACCTTTTCTAAAGAACACTACTAGGAGCTTAGACTATTTCAATAATTTTTCCTCCTGGACTTACATAGTATTGTTGACTAGTACTTCATTTCTTAAAAAGACTTCTTTTTTTTCCACTTTAAAAATTTATATAAAATAAAATTAACCATTTGGATGAATTTCTGTGAGTCTCAACACATGCATAGGTTTGTGTAATTACAACCACAAACCAAATGCAGAGCAGTTCCATGACCTCAGAAATTCTCTTGTGCCCCCAGTCCACGTCACCCATAGCTCTTGTTTCCATTCCTGTAGTTTAGCTTTCTAATAGTGGAGTGTGAATGGAATAAGTATGTATGTAACTTTCTGAGATGGACTTTTTTGACGTGGAGTGTAATGGTTTTGACACTGATTCATGTCATAGCATGTGTCAGTATTGCATTCCTGTATATTGCTGGAGACTCTTTCATTGTATATATGTTCTGGTTTGTTTACCTCTTCACCTGTGGGAAGACATTTGATTTGTTTCCAGACTTTCAGTATTACAAATAAAGCTCTATCAACATTCTCCATGAGAGTGAGTGTGTTTGTGTGTGTGTGTGTGTGTGTGTGTGTGATTTTTTAAACATAAAATTTCATGTCTGTCAAGTAGCATTGCTAGGTCCTGTGACAAGCATAAGTACAAGTTTATGAGAAATGGTCAGACTGCTTCCCACAGTGACTGTGCCATTTTTTAGTATTCAACCTCAACAATTTGTGAGAGTCCTAGGGATTATGTCTTCTCTAGAACTTGAGGTCTGTAGGGTGTGTTTGTGTGTGTGTGTGTGTGTGTGTGTGTGTGTATGTGTGTGTGTGTGTATGTATGTTGCCATTCTAATACCTGTATCTTATTTTGGTATCAGTTCACACCTTACTAATAGACAATAATGTTGATCATCTTTTCTTTTGTTATTTGGCATGAGTATGTTTTCCTGTCAAATTTCTGCTCATATTTTTTCCCATTTTAACATAATTTTTTTCTTATTGAATGTGAGAATTCTTAATATAACTTACATACAATTCTTTCATATATATGATGCACCTGTATTTTCTGTTTTGAGTGGTTATCTTTTCATCTTTAATAGTGTGTTTCAAAGAGCAAAAGTTTTTCATTTTGAAGAAATCTAATTATTATTTTTTTCTTTTATGAGTCATGTTTTTGTTGTTGTACCAGTATCTGTGAACATATGATTTCAATCAGTATCACAGATATTTTCTCCTATGTTTTCTTGAAAAATTTTGTAACTTAGCCAGACATGGTTACACGTACCTTTAATCTAGCTACTGTCGAGGCTGAGGCAGGAGGATCACAAATTTGGGGCCAGCCTGAACAATTTAGCAAGACCCTGTGTAAAAATGAAAACATCTGGACATGTGGCTTAGTGTCGGACTTTTCATCCAACTCTGTCCAGGGTGAACAGATCCCCCAAACTAGTTGCCCGCAGACGTATAAGAAAAGTAAGAAAAAATCAAACCAAGAGAGCCAAAATCCTGTGATCAGGTGCTAGCAGCCTCTAGGACTGACTGACTCCTGATTGCCATCTTCAGTAACCTTTTATTAGGAACCCACCAAGGAGGCAGCAGAGGAATCAGAGAATAACAACTGTTTTAGCAAGGACATTACAACTCAGTTATCATAGGAATGTGACCTGACCAGTAAGCCATCATGTTATCTACCTTCACCCATATCTCAGCAAAGCATCTAGTAGTGATCAGGGGCTTACATTGCTTATGCTAGACTTCTTTCAGAACCCAACAGTCATGGCTTGGTCACGCCTCAGGCAATACACCAAAATAGTACCTAAGAATGTCCTTCTGCACAGCTTAGTGGCAGAGCATTCCTGGGTTCAAACCCTAGTACTGGACCCCGCTTCCAAAAAATTTGTCTTTTATTGAAGTCTATGACTTATTTATGCATTAATTATGATATATGATGTAGAGAATGGGCCAGGTTTCCTATTTTTGTGTATCAATGTATTCTGTCCCAATGTGTTGGAAAGATTCTTCTGTGTTATTGAATTGCTTTTGTGCCTGTGTTAAGATTAGTTGGTCATATTTGTCTGGTATATTTCTGGACTCTGTATTCTATGCCATTAATGTAGGTTTTTGCCTTTTTCCTATACCATGCTCCCTTATTTAATTTTATAGTGAATCTTAAAATTGGATCATGTGATTCCTACAACTTTAGTTTTCTTTCTAGAAATAGTTTCAATTATTCTGCTTCCTTTTTACTTTAAAATCAATTTCAGAGCCCGTATGTACAGCAAATCTTTTTTTTTCGTTTTTTTTTTTGTTTTGTTTTGTTTTTCTTTGGTACTGGGAATTGAACTCACAACCTTGCGCTTGCCAGGCAGACACTGTGCCGCTGAGCTAAATCCCCAGCCCCAGCAAATCCTATTGAAACTTTGACTGGGATGACAATTTATGGTCAGTCTAGGGAGACTTGGCACCTTTGCTGTGAGGGTATGATCGGAAAGTATGATGTATGTTTAAATTTTTGAAGATGTATTACAGTAAACAGCACACTGCCATTAGTACCCCTCGGAACACTCCCCTGTGCTTCAAACACCCTTGTCCCAGCATTCTTGCCACTTTTCTGAAGCAGTTCTAGAAAGTCCTCTTTGGTGAGTGTCTTTAGTTGGGTTGTGGCTGCCACGATGTCATGAGGTCTGAAATCAGTTCAAAATGTTTACTTTTAATAGTTACTTTGATTTTGGTTTTGACTTTGGGCAAGAGCCAGGAGTTTTGTAGTGCCAGATCCTGGTAATGAGATGAAAGTGGACACACTAATGTTTTATGCATCTGCCTTTTCTTTGGAAGGCAAGTGGCAGCAACATTCATTGTATATTTTATTTCTGTACAGACACAAAAGAGAATTTCCAGAATTGCCTTAGAAATTGGCAAGAAACATGGAATAAGTCTGTTTCAAGCTACTGGGAGAATTTTGAGGGTGACTGGTAGCAATGTCTTTTGCTATAATAAAGTTTTTTAATTTAAACATTTACCTTATATTTTGATCACTCTTGATACATTGCATTTTTTGGTTTACAGACATATGTCTCTCTACTTACTTAGCTCTTAAGTGATTTCCTTCATAAACTCTTTGCAGTTTTGAGCCTGCAAGTTCTCTGTGTGTGTGTTTGTGTGTGTGTGTGTGTGTGTGTGTGTGTGTGTGTGTGTGTGTATGTGTGTGTGTCTGTGTGAGAGAGAGAGAGAGGGAGAGGGAGAAAGGGGTCTATTTAGATTTTTAAAAAACTTTTATTAGTACCTATTGGCAGTAACCAATGATTACATTCATTGTGGGGACTTGGTACATGTACATAACTCACTTAATTCCTCCTCCCCCGCTTCCCCCTCCCTCCTTGTATGTTTTGGTACGCTGACATCTAAGAACTGTATTCTTTAAGCTATTGCCTCTGATATTTTTTAACAATTTCAGTGTTCATTACACATATGGAGAAATATTTTATTTTTGTATGTTTATCTTCAGTCATACAATCTTGCTGAACTTATATTAGTTCTAGGTTTTTTTGGGTACATTTCTTGGCATTTCTATGTGAGTAGTCATGTCATTTGAGGATAATGTCCTAACACTTGATTGCCAGACCTTGGTGTTACTTCCCAGGACTCACTCACTGTCCCTGTGTTTGTCTTTTATTGATTCCTCCTCAGATTTCTGCTGCTTTTGCTTGCTTGCTTACTTCCTTGCTTGATGGAGGCCAAGGGACATAGATATAGAAGCTTAATTAATTCTGTGACTTTAAAAAAAGTACATGTCTGGGAACAAAAGAAGTGTATGTTTTATTGTGTTTAATCCAGCTGTTTGTCTATAGGAGGAAATTCAAAAGTATCTTATTTGCCTCTTTCACAGGTGTGTTACTCATTTAAAGATCCCTCTAATTTCCAGAATTGTCTCTACATTCTCTTGTGAGGAGCTTTTGCTACTAATGTTTTTCTAACGTTTGCTAAGAGAAGAAAGTGCGGAATAACTATGAGACTGTTTTTAATATATTTTATTTTTATTTTTTTGTTACTGACCTGTTTCTCAATTTTCTCTGTAGGGCAGAAAAGACTGAAGTTCTGAGCGAAGACCTTCTTCAGGTAAGGCTGTCATTGACTGGGTTCATGTCACCAAAGATGCTTTGCCTTCTGAAATAAAGCTGCTCTCCATTTTGTGTGTGTGAGATGTCTGTTTAGATGTATCAGCTGCTTCTGGCCCTCTGGGTACAGGCTCTTTGGAGCTACAACTTTTTGTGTTTCACAACAGTGCTTGGCATTTTGGATACAGTTGGCCATCCCATATATGCACGTGCACATCTGTGGGTTCAAACAACTGTGGATCAAAAACATTGAGAAAAAAATTGTACTGGTACTAAACATATACAGACTTCTATGATAGTCATTAATTTTTAAATAATGGAGTATAGCAAGCATTTATATAACATTTACATTGTATTAAACATTACAAATAATCTAGTGATTTACTATTATTAGAAATATCTAGGGATTCACTATGCCTTTTTATATAAGGATTTGAGCATCTGTGGATTTTGTTATCCCAGGGGGTCTTGGCAACTGAGCCCCCACAGATACTGAGGGTGGCTATGCAATGTAGCTAAGATTCTTGAGGAGAATGTTAAAAGTCTTCATTATATGATTAGCAAGCAAGCTCCAGTGTCTGCTGTTGTTCCCCCTCCAGCTCTCCAGCATTGGATGATACCTTCCCCAAAGTCCTTATCTCTAGAAACAGGTGTCATGATTGTTCAGATTGATAACTTCACCTCTCCTGACTTGCCCTTCCCCCATGGAACCCCCTATTCTGTCTGCAGGTGGAAAAGCGCCTGGAGCTGGTAAAGCAAGTGTCTCACAGCACACATAAGAAGCTCACCGCGTGTCTACAGGGCCAGCAAGGGGCAGAGGCTGACAAGCGCTCCGTAAGTGCCCTTGACGGGACCCTGGGCAGCTCCAGCTTGCCTCCCGGCGGCAAAAGCCCTGTTCCTCGGGCATTGTTTGCTGTGGCTGTTCATGTGGCCTCTTACTGTGCGTATGCCGAGCTGCTTGCTTCTGCAGAGCGACAGCCCTTCCACTGTTCTTGCCTGAATCAGTACCCTCTCCAGGCAAGGTGGCTAGGTCCTTGTCCTTGACTTCTCCAGAGTGAGGCTCCCAGGAGGGTAGCAAAATCATGCCTGAAACCTCACCTCTAGGGGAGCTTTACCCTTGATGAGCGTCTTCATGCCTCATCTGGCTCATTCATAGATTCCATCAGCCCAAAAGTATTTTAAGATCTCATGGAAAAAACAATGCCATAATTTTAGAGGTTATAAGTGAAATTGACTTCACTATAACAATATACTGAAGAGGGCCTGCTGAATAAGGCTGCTCTAATATCTTTGCTTATAACCTACATCAGTAGTAACAGGCATTGTGGAATGTGTTTCCATTTCATACTTAGTGTAAGCAGTCTTGGCAATCTTACTTCCCTCTTACCCACTATCTCCCCAAGTCTACTGAAGATTAACAGATACTGTGAGACATTACTTGTTCTCAGTACCAGAGATTTGCAACCTAAGAGAGCTTTTCTCCTTCCTTGAGTTTACAACTTACAAGTTTACTGTTCATTAGATTTTCCTGACCTGGAGTTAGTGTTGACTTCCTCTTCATGTGGTCTCGCTGCTACCCCCAGCTTGATTTAACCTTGTCTCTGTTGGATGTCTGGTCACGCACCCCAGTGCTTTCTCCTGTCTCCTGCTGAAGGGCGAGCACCTGCTCTGCTTACTCTGGCACTCATTTCTTCTTCTCTTCCCAGCCCTGGTTTCTTCTTTCTTAATAATACTAATTGGGTGTCCCTTATCCAATATGTTTGGAACCAGCAGTGTTTTGGATTTCGCATTTTTAGTATTACTTGCATATACATAATGAATGATCTAGGGAATGGACCCAAGTCTAAGCACGAAACTCTTTTGTGTTTCATATACAGCTAAAACACATAACCTGAAGTTGATTTTATGCAGCATTTTTAGAGCACCTGTGTTTTGGCTGCAGCCTGTGACATGAAGGCAGGTGTGGAATTTTCCACTTGTGGCATTGTAGCGGTGCTCAAAATGTTTCAGATTGGGAGTGCTTGGGTTTCGTATTTTAGAACTAGGGATGCTTAACCTATATTACAAGCAAGAATCATTTGTGTATGGTATAAATTAGACTCACAGACCTGGAAAATAGCTATAGAAATAATTCTCTGTGTCAGGGATTTCAGCAAAGGGAACCTGAGTAATCTAAAACAAGAGTTTATAAAATTATTTTGGATGTGAAGCCCTTCTATCAAGTGCATATTGAATGTGGAACTCCAGGAGCTGTTCCTGATAGGGCCTGGAGCCATGCCTGCCTCTGACCCACATTCTGTCTTTTACTCCAAGAAGCACACTTTTTAAAATAATTGATATTGAGTATGGGATGTTGTGCTATCAAGAGTCCCATCTGACTGTTATCAACAGAGGCTTGAAACCAGTCTTTGATGTTTATAAGTGTATCAGTACTAGCATTTTTTTTCTGGGATAAAACAGAGTTACCTGGATGTGTGGAGTTTTCATTGAATTGAGACCCTTGCAAATTCTATCAGATAGGACATGTTTGGCTCCCTGAGTGTTCTAAACTGTAGCGACTTGCTGGCAAATTTAAGGTATGGCAAGAGCAACAGATCAGAAGAGATTGCTGTTGAAAAGACAGTTTGTTCCTCAGAGTTCGTAAGAGGAGGGGATAGGACAGGCCACATGGGATCATACAGGAAAGCACCAGGGTGGGTCAGGGAACAGAGGGCAGGGATGTAAGCCAGAGCCTTTATTATAGTTTCTGCAGGAAGGAGCAAGTGAGGCAGGTTAGGCAAGTTCAGGATTGAGTAGCCTGAGAAACTTTAACAGGCTTCAAGGTAGGATGGCTCTCCATAGCTATCTAGTACCTGGCCCCAGGAGAACAAATGGATAATGGCCTGGCGTGTAAGAGCTGGTAAAGGAGATGGCTGGAGTGTAGGCTCTGAATTGGTTGGTTTGTTTGTGGAAAAAAGTGCTCTGGCTGAATTGTTTGCTTTCTGTAGGAATTGTCTAACCCTTAGAGGGGCAGTCCCTTCAATGACCCCAAGGCCCTAAGACCTGGTCAGAGCATCTGAATACAGGAAATGAAAGTCTTGATTACTGACTTCAGCAAAAAGACATTTTACATCTCATTTAACAAGATGTCTGAAGTAACTGTTCCCAAACTTTATTTACAGCTTTGGGTCACATCTCTGTAATGTTGGAGCTCCCATGTACAATCATAATGTGGCTGCTGAAGCTCCAGACATCATATCTTCACATAGCCATGTAAGCAGGTAGTTAGCACATGAATTATCTTTGCATACTTTTTTATCAGAAAAAAATTCTCTCTCAGAATTTATTTTGTGTGTTTAACTGCAAGAGAGACCAAGAAAAGAAAATATGTCAGAGAAATAAGTTTGCTGTGACTGGCCATGATTCATCTGTGGGAACACACATTGTCCAGCTTCTCGTAGCAGGGAGGGCACGCAGCCATTGTCAGCCCTGAAGGCTGCAGCCACATGTGCAGCAGTGGACCTGCACAGGGAGAACCTGTTTCCCTGACCTGGAAGCACTGTGCAGTGGATCTCAGTGCCCAAGCACAGGTAGATCAGGGAATCTACTGCACAGATGCCAAGTACTAGATCCTGTCAGTATTTTCTTGGGCTTATCAGTTTCTTTATCAGCTTATGAGTGACTAAATGATCTGAAAATCATTTTTTTCTAAAATAACACATTAAGAAATTTAATAGGAAACCAGACACTTTCAAATTGTCTAAATACTGAAGTAATGTGTGTCAGTTAGGGAAATGCATTGAGATTTATGGAATGGGTAAAGCAGAAAAGGAATTTTTAAAAATATTCTAAAAGAAAATAAATGAAAGGGTTCAGGAAAAGGGCAGAGGGAGGGCAAACACTATCCAGGCACGCCAGGTGTCAAGAAGTTCAAGGGATTGCTGCCCACAGAAGGAATGGTGCCAATCACTGTGAGCAGGTAGGGTCATAGCCTCCCGGTCCTACTACTGTCATAGAGCCTCAGGACTAGGAGGGGCTTTATGGATGTCCGTGCAGCAGGACAGGCTTTACGGATGTCCGTCTGTGTTATTGGATGCCATGGCAGTTATTTCTCTTAGAAGCTCATTAACTCCTTAACATTTAGTCCTAATTATTTAGTCCAGTTATTTCTCTTAGAAGCTCATTAACTCTTTAACATTTTAGTCCTAATTTCTAACACTTAAGCTTTTATTATATATGATTAAAAGTTTGGCCAGAAAGTTCATTTTCCATGGGTGCTGAGTTAGACTAGATTCCCTATGAAAGATGGAGAATAAAAATGATATGAATTCCACTTCCATTTTGTATCTTGAATAAAGCTGGTTGGCTTATAGGCTTTTAAGGCTCTCAACGTAATAAGGATGTTTGGTGTTTTGAAGTCCTTGCATATCTAAAAAAGAGGTCACATTCAACAGATAAACAGCTAGATGTGAAGGTGTTTCTCCACCTTATTCCCAAATGCTAGGTATTGCACCTGCCCTGTAAGGCAGTGTACATGCCAGGTACCAGACAAATCTGACAGGATCTTGGGCCTGGAAATGAGCCCAGGGGCAGCGGCCATTGCAGCACTAATTACTCAGATCATGCGGCTTAGTGCTGAGAAAAGGACCTCATAAGGAGTTCAACAGTAGCAGGTTCCAAGAAGATGTGTCCACTGGGGACAAGTAGGAGATGGTAGGATCAAGAAGGGTGTAGGTGCTCCCAGGCAGGGCCAATGTGTGCCGAGTTCCTAGAGCACTCCTGAGAAACATACAGGTGACCAGAGCGATGAAGACAATAGCGAGTAAGAAGGAAAACTGCATGAGGTGGGACCACAGGGAACTGCGTCACAGCTCAAAAACCATGGCAACAATCTGGACTTCATCCCTGAGAGCAAGCAAAAGCCAACATTTTTGGTTTTGTTTTTTTTTTTTTTGTTCGAAGGGATTTTATCTGTTTGGTTGTTTTGCTTCACAGCACTGCACATTGAACCCAGGGCCTCACACTTTCTAGCCCAGCTGTACACTGAGCTGTATCACCAGTCCTTCTTGAAACTTTGAGACGTCTCATTAAGTTGCCCAGGCTGGGTTCATCCTTTAGCATCAGCCTTTGAGTAGCTGAGATTTCAGGCTTTCACCTCTTAAGCTAAGGTTTTATTAGAGAGCCACATGGTCGGATTTGTTCATGATTTTGTGACTGATAGATTAAGGTGTTGATGCCATGATAAAAGTGAGGGCAGTTAGATAACCACAGGAACCATCTGGACAGGCACGGTAGGAAAAGAGACAAGTGTGAGAGAGAGCACCATGCATGGTAGAAACTGTGGGAAGAGTATTCACACTGATCATTGAATGGATATTGGGGCACAAGGAAAAAGAAGGAAGTTCATGCACTCTGGCTTGAGTGACTGATGAATCCATACAGTTGAGATTTCCTGGGGGGAAAATACCAGTTGAGAAGATCAGTGGCCCTTGAATCAAGAACCTGAGAAACAGAAACATTTCAGGCTCTACCTGGAAGGTCTAGCAAAGATCTACCCAGTTGCATCTGCATCACAAATATCTTTGGTGTGTGTGGGGGGGTGGACTTTACTAATGAGCCACACCCAAACCCCTTGGACATTGTCTTTTATTCTTTCCTTTCCACACTTCATAGCCAAGCTTTCTGCTGGCTCTTCCTCTAGAGAAATCCCATTTTGCTTTAATGTACCACCCTCATTCAAGCAGCTGGCATACAGTGTATTCCCTCCAGCCCTCTCCTCCTCCTTTATTTTCTGTCTTCTTCAACAACCCAAGTGAGTGTTTAAAGTGGTAATCAGACAATCTCCCATTCCTGCTGACATCCCACCAAAGGATTCCCATTGTAGACTAAAAATCTGAACTCTACCTTGACCCTCAGACCCTGGAGATGTTTTCTACCTGCACCTCTGAGCTGAGCTCTGGCTTCCTCCCTGGCAGTCATCCTTTTCTAGCTGTGCTGACCTGTTCTAAATCACAAGCTGTGCCGTATCCCTCCTGGAGCCTTTGAGCTTGCTCTGGCCTCCATCTGGAATGCTGGGTAACAGCAGCCTCTTACTGTTCAGTTCCTCTTCAATGTCACCTTCTCAGGGAGGCTTTCCCGTACCATCTCATTCTCACCTTCCCCTCTGGTCCCATCACCCTATTTTATTGTTCATGACATGTATGAGTTCCTGAAATCGCTGGGATCATTAATTTCTGGTGCCAGTGTGTAAGTTCTGTAAGAGCGGGGCTCTTGTCTTTCTATCACCTGTATTTTCAGTTCCTTAAAAAGAGCCTGCCACATGGTAGGCAGTGATAAAAATAGATCTGTGTCCTGAATGGATGGATGGTCTGTGAGTATTTTAGGCACAGAACCTGCCTAACACACTAGCATAGCAATCTGAACCCTTTCTGTTCTGTAGCAGGAAATTTAGCATGACAGCTCTGAGCTTATCTCCGGAACCTGACAACTCAGGGTTGCAGTTCAGCTGTACTGCTTCCTAATTTTGCCTGACCTTGGTAAAGTGAATTCCTTCATACACTTTAGTTATAGGAAAGATTGCCTACTCAGTAGGGTTGTTTGAGAGTTCAGTGAAGTAATCTGTCAAAATGCCTAGCCCAGTACTTAACTTACGCAAATATTACAGAGATCAGACCTGGTGCTGTTTGTTAGTCATGTCCCACTGTCAGGCCCAGGTGACCATTTAGAACTATTGAGCCCTGAGCCACAAACCTGGGCTGTATCTTTTGGGGATTAAATCACAAAAGAGCTCATTGGCCCTGAATTAAGGAATAGTAGAAAGCAGTTTTCAGAGATACAGGATGAGAAAAAGAGAAAATATTTGGGGGAGCAGTGGATATTAGAATGAGACTTGCCTCTGAGTCATCCTACAAATGGTGTAGCTGATGTCCAGGATACTTTTAATGAGAACAGTCATCTCAGGGATGTCAGATTTATGCATTCAAGCTCTGGGACATTGTCTTTTTCTTAAAGTTCTGTCTGAACTCTAGAGCCAGGGAATTTTTTACTTTTTAAAAGTATTATTGTTATCATTATTATTTGGTACCAGGAATTGAACTCAGGACCTCGTGTTTGCTAGCAGGTGCTGTGCCACTGAGTTACATACTCGGCCATGAAAAATTTACTTTAAAAGCTTTCCTTTCATTCTGAAACATTACTGGTCAGCATGAACTTTGCTAAGATATCCACTAATATTTACCAGGGGTTGGGACCAACTCTCAACATGGATCTTGGGGAGCAGAAGGAAGCAAATTGCAGTGGCTTTTGTAGTCCTTTGGGCAGTTTATTCCTTTGAGGATTGCATGTTTTTATACATGCATTGGGGGTGAGCTAAAAGTGGTGGGGAGAGAAAAATTATACCTTAGTGATAGACAGTCAGAGAATTATGTGAGGTGGCTGTAGTGTCTGGCTTCTCCTGAGCCCTCAATTTACATTTCATCCAGAGAATTTAGAAATAGAAATAATTTATAGTCTGAGGTTATAGCCTGTTAACATCTTATGTACTACCTTTCCTTGGAAGTTTCCCTGTTCCTTTTTGACTTGAAGGTATACCACCGTAAGCTATTACTGCCTTTGGTCATGTGGCAGTTTCCTTTCAGTTTATTGATTCTTAAAGCATTGCCATAAGTTAAAAACTCATTGTGTTCTACTGAGTTTTACTTATTTAACCCTCCTTTTCCTGCATTTGGAATTCATGCCCTGAAATTCATCTTGGCATCCCTCATAGAGGGACATCTACAGCATTGGTAGAGGGACCTGAGTAAGACCATGGCCATCTTCTTTTAGTCATTTATGTAGCTATTTTAAAAAGGAAAAAGAGCTTGAGATGCAGCTCAGTGGTACAGCACTTACCAGGCATGAATGAAAGCCCACAGCACCACAAATAAAAATAGAAAACAAGGCCACACAATAGACAGTGATAGGAAATAACATGAAAAGTATACCTCTGTGTAAAGAAAGCAAGATGCAACTTGAAGTTAAATTGATACACATAGGTATGATAGGGCAGGTGAAATGGAGAAATGTTATTCTTTTCTTGTTAAAATAGTGAGAATTAAAAAAACGTTGAAACAGGAATAATTTTCTTATTTTGTGGCTTTGTCACTTAATTCTATGTTTTTTGCCACTGGACCACACATAAGCATTATCTGTGCAACTGTTAGTGATGCAGTGATGAGGAACTGCTGCTGCTTACCAGGCTCAGGAACAAGCGCCTCCAGCCGTGTAACTTTGGGCTGGATTACGCAGAAATGACACTGGCTACCTCTTCACCTGCCTCCCCGCAAGACTGTGCTCCGTCTCTGGCTGACCTTGTTCCTTTGACGCTACCGTTCGCTTCATCTGTCGTGCATCGGCAGTTATCTGCTCAACTCACAGACTAGTCTGATTTTCCATATTTGGATAAACTCTGCTCACCTGCTGGTAGATACCTGTCTCTGATGAATGTCTAGTCCTGGCCGAGCAGAAGGCCTCTTTACATGATGATAGGTAGAATCTTCCCTTGCTGCTTTGTCAGAGTTTGAAGGAAGATTCAGGAAAACTGAAGTCTTGGCCTGAAGATAGGTCATGGAACTGTGAATGTTTGCCATAAATCGAAGTGACTTTTTTATGAGAGCTGACCAATATGACTATATGATCTGAAGTTTAGGTTGGAGCATCTTCTTATTCTGCAAATGTCTTGGTTACTTCTATGACCAATTGTATGTGATTCCCCACCACCACATACACATAGACATAAGCACTTCAGCTCGCCAAACTGCAGTTGGATGTTGCTGTTGTTCAGTTCTGACATTATCCACCTAGGGTTACTCCTGGCTTCAGATCCCACAGATTAAAGGCTCAGGCCCACAAAACCATTGCCCATATCAGCTGTCAATTGCAAATCCCTGGAATTTGTGACCACTGGCTCCCAGAGCTGAGAGAACACACTTTGTTTGTGTTTACCAGTTTGTTGTAAAGGTTATTAAAAGGATACTGATGAGTAGCTAAATAAAGACCTAATGGTGTTTATTATCTGTCTCCCTAGTGGAAGTTAAGTTCCATGAAAGCGGTGTCTAGTTTTATTTGCTGCTGGCATGATGCTTCTCCTGTATGGAGTGCCCACCCTCTATGAGTATGAGATTTGTAAACCCCGTTGTAGAGGAAGCTCTCTAGTTGATAGTACCAGGACACTCTGGGCTGGGTTTAAGTCAGTCACTTTCCATGTGAAAACTGTCTTTATGTCCATAATGACTGGAAGATGAGGCTATTCTAGTGGTTCCTGTCTTGCTTTTGTCCTGCTATGAGTGCAGATTGGTCTTGGCTCTGTCAGAACTGGGCTTTTGGCCCTTAGTGAGGAGGAGACAGGTCATGCTACACTTGTCTAATAGTGTGTTAGCTATTTATCACTATGACAGAATACTTGAGAATAACAACTTAAAGAAGGAAAGTTGTATGTTGGCTTAGTTTGAGCATACTCAGCTGGCTCCATTGCATTAAGCTTGTGGTGAGGCAAAACATTGTGGTAGAAGGGGTGCGGAAAAGGTCTAGTCTCCCAGGTCATGTTTCCGTGATCTGCTCCCTTCCGTCACCTCCCAGGAACAGGGTGCTGATAAGTTAGAGCCCTCATGGAGTCACCTCCCCAAAGCCCATTGACCACCACGCCTTCAACATGGTGAGACTTTTGGGGAGGCAAATCATGTCCAAACTATAACAAGTAGCTTGGCGCTAGCAAAAGCTACCATTTTGAAGTGCACAATAATCTTAATGTTTGGTACACTCACAATATTGTGCAATTATCATCGTTATCTAGTTCCAGAGTATTTTTCCTCACCCCAGAAAAGAAACCCTGTTTCATTAAGCAGTCTTTCCTCAACCCTTCTCCCTTGCAGTCTCTGCTAACTTCTAATCTCCCTTCTGTCTCTACAGATTTGCTTAGTCTGGGCATTTCATATAAATAGAATGATATAATGTGTGCTTTTGTATCTGGACCATTTCACTTAGCATGATGTTTTCTAGATTCATACATGTTGTCAGGGCTTTTATTTCTTTTCAAAACTGAATGATATTCCATTCTATGCGCAGAGACCACATTTTTTATTTTTGCATCCATTAATGAATGTTCAAATTGTTTCCACTTTTTGGGTGTTACTCTTCATATTTATGTATGTTTTTGTTAAAATATCTGTTCTCACTTATTTTGGGTATGTACCTAGGAAATGGAATTCCTGTGCCATATGGTAATTCTGTTTAACATTTTGAGTTACTACTAAACTTTTCCAATGTAGCACTATTTTAGATTTCCTCTACCAATGCATTTCTGCAAATGTTTACCAATAATTTTGTTCTGTTTTTTACAAATTATAGCCATCCGAGGTATTTCATTGTGGCCTTGATTTGGATTTTCTAATGACCAGTGAAAAGTGTCTTTTCATGTACTTATAGAGCTTTTGTGTTTTTTCTTTGAGCGTAGCTTTGTTTTGATACTTTCTTTGTATTATAATTATATGTGAGCACTTTTCTCTGTGGATCATAAGTTACCTTATTCACAAAATGGAACTAATAGACTCTTCCAGAAAAAGATTGACTTTTGAAAACTAACACTTTGCTCAAATCTGTGTTAATGTAATTTTGAAATTCTTTTTGCCTTCTTGACAAACCTATTTCATTTTAAAATATAGTATGTAAACCTCAGGCTAACTTTTCTTAATTATTGAATTTAATTCCATTTTAATTTTGTAAATTTTGATAGCTCTCAATCTATCACATGACTGTGTGCTGAGTCTTTTAGTTTCAAGCATATTTAAAGGCAGTTTGTTTCTTAGCTGCTATAGTACCTAGGCAGGTCTATGACTTTTTGCTATTTTAGACTAAGTGGTGACTGTTGAAAGTAATTTTCATTTGCTATTTGTTTCCTTTTCAGAAAAAGTTGCCTTTGACAACATTGGCTCAGTGTCTGATGGAAGGGTCAGCTATCCTGGGTGATGACACACTTCTTGGGTAAGGTGACACTATGTAAGAGTTTGTGCTCAATCTGGGAAAGTCCCCTTTCATTAAAAGGGGCCTGAAACTCCTCAGGAAGTATGTCACACATGTGAATTCTGCCTAAGGACTTGGGTGGGAAAGGAGAAAAATGTTACCAGTGAGAAATAAAAACCTTCAGCTCCAGTTATTATCTGCACAGAAGAACAAGTCCCCATGGAAAAATTAACATAGAACCAGTAAAGGACAATTAAAATCCCTAAGGCTTCAGTAGAAGCAAATATGTAACCTCTCAAAGTCATGTCAGAACTCATGGGATTCCCAAAACAAGCCTAGCTGATTTTGAGCTCACAGTAAAACACACTAAAAATAGAATCTTCCCAAGACAGCATCAGCATATTTTCCTACAATCAGTACAGTACTCTAAGAAGTAAAAATAGTAAAATGATGCTAAAGGAAATATACAATGATTGTTTAAAGTGAAACTTTACAGTGGACTAAAGATAAGAATAATCCCTGACAAAAGAATCAACAACATGAAAAAAGAAGGGGCAGACCTGAGGAAATACCAAATGAACTCCCTCTGTCCTCAGTACTGGGGATTGAACCCAGGGTCTTTGTATTGAACTGTCTTGCTAACCCCTTTTAATTTTTTCTGTTTTGAAACAGTGTCTTCCTAAATCACTAAATTGCCCAAGATGGGCATGGATTTGGGATTGTCCTGCCTTAGCTTCACAGACTACTAGGGTTACAAGTACCCTAGTACCACCACTTTCAGCTAGAACTGCTTAAAATTGAAATTACACTGGTAATTTTAAAATTTGCTCAAAATACACTGGAGATTATACAAAATAAAGAATTAGTGAACTTATAGACAGATCTGAAGTTGCCAGCTAAGAAGAACGCGGTGAAGGACAAGAGCTAAGGCTGTAGACATTATTAAATTGAGAGGTGTGGAGACGGAGTGCAAAAGCACAATATGCTGTCTTTTGCGAGATCCTGAAAAGAAAGTAGGGAGAAGTGGAGTTTGTTGTTGAATTTTTCTTTTCTAGATTGACATAAAAACTGTTTTGAAAATTAGACAGCATAAAAAGTCCTGCTGAGATCAACAAAAAGAAACCCATCCCTGAGCATATTGCAGTGAAACTGCCCACAAAAAAAAACAGAAAGAAATTTAATATCAACCCAAGAAAAAAAAATTACCTGCTAATAAAAGAGCAGTTAAACTGATAAACTATTCATCAGGCAAAGTAAATGCCAGGAGATTAAAGGAGAATTATTTTTAAGAACTGAGTAAAAATGGAAGAAATCTAGAATTTTATGATAAACTAAATAATTATGCAGAATAAGGAGAAAATAAAGGTTTTCCAGGTAAAAATTTACTACTTACAAGTAAGCTTTGCTTGTATAGTAGACTACTACTAGCAATTGCTGCTTGCATGTTCTTTCAGAAGAACTAGTTAAGACTGTATGAAAGACATTAAGTGTACAGGAAAGTTGTGAAATGCAAGCGACAAGGTAAAATTTAGTGAAAAGTTGCTGAATGTGTATTAGGGAAGGAGAGAACTTCTTTGTCTCTCCTCTAGACAAGCTAGGTTTTGTGGTCAGGATTCTGCAAGTCATATTGACCAGACAGTTATCAAAAATAAGTGCGTACACATTTTATTAACATGTGTAGTCCCAGCGCTCAGGGAGTCGAGGCAGGAAGATTGCCACAAGTTTGAGGCCAGCCTGTACTACATACCAAGTTCAAGGCCAGCCTGAGCTACATAGCAAGACCCTGTCCCCCCTCAAAAAAGGTGTAGTAATACATACATATGGAAGAAAAGAACACAGAAATGAATTATAAAGGAGTGCTTAAAATGTGGGCTTGTGTAGCATCACAAAAGAACAAACCAGTTTTGGATAATTAACAAGACAAAAGGAAAGAGTTTCTTGGCACATATATAGAAAGGTAAATAGGGCTGGGGGTATAGCCCAGCAGCAGAAGCTCCTGCCTGGCAAGTGCAAGGTCCTGAGTTCGATTCCCAGTACCAAAAAAAAAAAAAAAAAAAAATAGAAAGGTAAATGTATGGGGAAGGTAAATATATGGCTTAATAATGGACGACAAAGGTTAGTTAATGAGATTGGTTATGTGGGTTCCTTTGGCTCTGTCTTGGGGCTAGCAAGGGTCTGGAGTTGTTACCAGCATTTCATTTATGTTCTTTCTGTTAGAGAGAGGAAGAGAATACCTTTGTAAATATATTTCTTGTATTTAGGCAAACAGGGGAGGGCAGAGAGCTACTGTGTTTTTCTTTTCTCATTCTCACTTGCCTTCAATTCCAAATAATCCTTATGCCAAAGTGGTATATTTTGGGGTGGCATATTCTGCTACCCTTCAATATAAAGTAATTATAAATAAAGATTGAACTAAAACCCAACAGTATAAATGATTCATTTGGGGGGATTAGATAACAATAACATGAAATAGTGAATGGGAAACCAGTATTCCAAAGCTCTTGTATTGTTTGAAAGGATGATAAAGGTATATTAATTTAAATTTACAGTCAGGTGTACAGGTTAAGAAAGTAAGAGTATCCACAAGAAAAACAGAAATAGAATGTGTAATTCCAAACAGACAAAAAGGGAAATAAATAGAAGGAGGCTAGAAAAAAAAAAAAAACAAAGAAGGATCTAAAAGAGAACAAGATAAACAAGCGTGATAAATAGAAAACAGCATAATGGTGATAGCAGTACTGCTCGTGTGTCTTTAGTTAGCACAGATGAGGAAGGAAGAAACTCGGCTGTTTAAAGTATGGAGCATCTCCAGGAGATACGTGTGAGACGCTGTTGCATAGCGTTCCCAAGAGGCATCCCTGAAGCACTATGACGCAACAAGGCTGGAAGTGACGGTGACAGACTGTTCACTCCCTGCCAAAATCCACCAAAGCAATAGTGAAAAGGGAGTTCTTTTTGTCTTAAAAGACTTAAAGCCATCATGGCAGGAAAAACAAGTAGCAAGGCAACAGCAGTGTAATTTTGTGAACTATAAATCAAAAGAATAACTGGGAATTGATTTGGCAAGTCCCAGACATGTGTTATTCAGTCCAGAAGCAGGATGTGCAGAGATCCAACATAGTGGGTGCTGTGAAATGCTGACAGTGCCCCGCACTGGTGGAAACCTTGGGAATGGTGAGTCTTTGGAGTGGAGTGGGTGGGTAGAGTAAAGAATATGGGCTGAAAGCTTTCCAGTTGTCACTTGGATCACTGGATTGACAAGCCACATCTCCAAGAGACATTCATTTTCCCCACTCCCATCCCAGCAGGGGTCTGGAGCTTAACTCTCTAGAATGAGTAAAAGGAAGCATCTTTAGAATGGAGGACAGAGAACAAGAGGGGCATCAAGCAATGTAGCAGAGGATCAAGAGACGCTGACCATACCAGATGCAGAGACTCTCAGCCCACCTCCCTGCCCATAAGCCCCCCGGGCTTTTATCTTCTAGGCAGGAAATTAAAAGGGTCTTCTCTAGGGAATCTGAGCAGTCCGGAAGGAAGCTCCAGAAAGCTCCAGAAGACATCAGGGGAGGGCTGTGTGCTGATGAATAGCCTAGCCAAATCACCCTACAGCCATGCTCACAGCTAAGAGGCTTCACCCCATTGTCTTTGCTTGGTAGTCTCCGCCCTTAAATGTAGATGGGCTGAAAAGATCTCTAGATCATTAAAGACAGTCTCTGACCTAAATCATAGAAACCAAACAGGGATAGGGGTAGAGTTTGGAGGAAATAGAGATTGTGTGGGTGAGGAGAAATCTCAGGGAAATTATCACCTAGGTTTTCAAGCAGTAAGAGAAGATTGTGCATCCATGACACGAATACAGGATGTTAATACCAAATGTTACAGAAAAAAACACTCAGAGATCCAAAGCAGGCTCATACAAAATGAAAAAAAATATGAAAACAGATACATAATTCTCAGTCAAAGATTGAGAATATAAATGGGAAGAAATCATCCAGAAAATGAAGCAAGAAAACAAAGACATGGCAAATTAAAAAATGTTAGAACACTAGACAATCAATCCAGGAGTTCCTGTGACTGAAAACAGGTGTTCTTAGAAAAGGAGAGAGAAAAGTAATATTTTTATTACAAAAAAGGATGCAAAAGCACTTTCCAGACCTGAGAAACACAAGTTTCTGTACAAAAAGGACCCAATGAACTCTGAATATATAGAAAATTTAAACTTATGCTGTGGTGTACCCACATGAATACTGGTGACAAAAGATTCTACAACTTTCTAGAAAAAAATTTTTACATTACAAAGGATCAGAATTATGAATACTTCCAGACTTAACCAGAAGTAACAATAAAAAGAAGCTAGCTTGTTGAACAGTGCCCTCAAAATTCTGAAGGAAAAGATGCTCAGCATAGCATGCAGTGTCCTGCCCAAGTGTTGCTCATTGTGGGCGTGGAGGAGAATGTTATGACACATGTTGTCCTAAGACCTGACTCCCTTCCTCCTCGGGAAACTAAGGCACAATGTGCTCCATAGTGAAGGTATCTCCGAGAAAGAAGCAGGCACAGGATGACAAAATTCCAACACAGGACAGAGGGAAGAAATCCCAGGAAATGGGAAGCAAGACTCCAGGGATACAAGTGCCCCACAGGTGGAAAGAACACTTCGTCCTCCTTCTAATATGTTCCCAGGAGAGCCTAATTCAAGATGAAATTCATTCACATCAAGTTTGCGTTAGTGTCTTAGGAGACAGATTAGAAAAGTGAAAGGATATTTTAGGTTCAATCAGATACGTAGAAAGTGAGTGAAACAAGCAGGCTGAAACAAGGTGATTATTAACTCCAGCAAGAACAAATAAATATTCAGGGAAGACACATAAAGTATAGTACCCAGCTTAACTCCAAATACAGATTCTGTCCTTTCTTTGACATGCTTGGAACCAGTTTTTCATATTTTGGGTATTTGCCTGGTTTTGGAATATTTGTATAAACTTTACCAGTTGAAAATCCCTAATCTGAAAATCCAATATGCTCCATAATCCAAACTTTCAAAAATTTGGATTTGTGCGTTAGGAATACTCAAAACTGTAGTATAGAGTAAAAATGTAAAAAAAAAAAAAACCAAACACTGGAAATCTACTTATAAAAATAAATGGAAGGGAGGGATATACAAGCACAGCTAAAGTCTCATTTTCTATAGTTTAGGACCAACAGCTAATATTTAAAGTTTTAAAATTAAGAAGTAGCATTAAAACCTATAATGTGAGCACCCTAAAAGGTTGAGACAGGAGGATTCCAAGCTTGAGTCTAGCCAGGGCAACTTAGTAGTGAATGAGACCTTGTCTCAAAATAAAAAAGTTTAAAAAGGGGGCGTTGTGGTGTAGGGATATGGTTCAGTACAAAGGCCCTGGGTTCAAGCCCTCGTATGGCACAAAAAAAACAAGGCATTAAAATATGGAGGCAGGTGTCAGGAAATTAGATAAAAGACACCATTAAAAGATTATAAAGCTGAAAGCACAACTTAGGGGTTGGTATTTGCAGCAAATATGAAAAGGAGTTAGACTCCAGTCCACATTCACCTACCTATGAAAAAAGTATATAACATTACTATAATGAACTGAAGTAAACAGGTCCTAATAGAAAAAAAAAAAAATCCTTTTACTTCTACGCTAAGACTAATTAGGTTTTCATAGCTTAGAAGTAAGAGGGATTTTTTTTTTCCTATTAGGACCTATGACAGTTGAATTTTTGGTATGTTTGAAGATTGGTGTGTTAATGGCTCAGTCTCAGCTCATTTCTCCAAGGCTTCCAGGGGGAGAAACACCTGGCTTTTTATGTCAGTGGAGTTGGCATGTGTGAGTCTGTGTTCTCCACATCTGCCTTTCTCTACTCGAACCCTTTTGCTCCAGACACATGGTGAGATCTCAGCATCATTTGGAAGAATGAGTAATTTCAGAAAGGAAGACTGTTGGAGCAGTTCAGGCACCGGCAACTGTGGACACTGGCCTTGGAAAGTGTACTGAGCAGAGTGGTGGAGAGATCGTAACTCAGGTAGAATGTCTTCACAGTGTTCAGTGTGTTTTCCCACTGTGGTTGCAGGAAGATGCTGAAACTGTGCGGGGAGACAGAGGACAAGCTGGCTCAGGAGCTGATCCATTTTGAGTTGCAAGTGGAGAGAGATGTGATCGAGCCTCTGTTTCTACTGGCTGAGGTAAGACTTGGGACTGAGGCTGGGCCCGAGTGACTCGGGGTGCAGATCTGAAGCCGCCTTGGTCAGTGTGCTTCCAGGCTCATTGTTGTCTTCCTTCACTCTATTCCCTGACGTTGGTTTTCGCCAAGACTCATTATCACCCAGTCCCATTGTCAAGATTCCCAAATATGGCAAGCCTCTCAGCTGCACGCAGCCTCCTGCTCTCATCTGCGGTCTCCTCTCTTGGCCTTCTGATGGGTGAAGATGCAGAGCTGCCTGGCTGCTCACCTCCTTCCACACCCAAGTCCCACCTGCCGTACCACCCTGCCCTGTCCTAACTCTTCAGGGAAGTTAGTGGTGCCTCCTCAGAAGGAATTGGGGCACCAGGGCCCAAGAGCCTCTGCGAAACCTCTTGCAGTTGATGTTTACATGGGTCTTTTTTTTTTTTTGGACCTTAAGGAACAGTAAATTAAACTTTTTTTAAAAAAGCTATCTTAATGTCTATATGACAGTTTGGCTAACTTCCACCAAATAAAATTATAGCAAGGGAGACAGAAAGGGTTTGGGCAACTTATTTACCTAAAACCAGGACCCTTCCCAATTGCACTTCTTTGGTTCTACAAAACCCAAGCAGTGCTCGCTCCTGAGGCCCTTTGCAATGACTCAAACATTCTACATCTGCATGGTTTGGTAGCCCCCAGCCTCACGTGGCTGTAGGAGCTTGAAATGTGTTTAGTGTGACTTAGAAATTCACTTTTATTAACTTCATGAGTATTACATAGTCATATGTGATTGGAGGCTACTGTCTGGACAGTGTTGCCCTCTACCATGTCTGGGTTCTTCTCCAGGCCACTTTTTTTACTTCTCCCTATCCTGGTACTCTTTTCTGTATTTTTTGTATAGATAAACAATTACTATCTGCTAAAAAGCAATCAATGGGAAATCCTAGGTATGACATTTTGACTTAGACCAGCTCTGAGCTTCTCAGATTCCATTGTATGGTAGGTTATTCCATAGCTAGGAGCATCCTTATGAGCCCCTCATAAGGTAGGCAGGGGCTCTGACCAAACCCTGAAGCAAACTCAGGGCAAGGTTCATCCAGAGGCAGAGCTGCAAGTGTCTTGGAAAATTGTGTTGGTGCACATGCTGCCCCAGCCCTATCTGGGGGCTCTGTGCAGACTCAGGCTGCCTGTAAATAGCTGTGCTTCTTCCTAACAGAAGTTACTGCCCATACTACGTCACTAATCCCTGCTTAGTAGAATGAATAGAAAGTACTGCATAAACACTGGGTATTTCTCACATTTTTCCCCTTATATATATATATATAAAACTGCATAGTCTGAGATGCTTTTAGTTCAATTTATGGCCTCCTTTTTAATTCTCACATCCTGCCCTACTTTTGCTGGGCCTGGAACCAAAATCCTGAACTGGAATGTTCAGGGAAGTCATTTTTAGAAAGAAAAATATAAAAAGAGCATCTCCATACAACCAATATGGAAGAACTCATTCTGAGAAAAGCCATAATGGCAATGCTTACTCATGATTTACTCTAGAAAAATCTTATGTTATTTTAATAAATATACATATATGCCTACTTTATATCTATCAATATACAGTATATATCCTATCAGCAGTCTTCATAGTATCTTAGGTCTCCTGAGGCTGGTGTTCCTCCCTTTGCTGCTGTTCATTTTTTGATAGGTCTGCATGTCAGGCCTGATTGCTTGACTTACCTCCTTTTCCCTACTTTTGGCCCTTTGCATGTAGAGAGAGATGTGATTAAGCTCCTGCTTTTTGCTGGCTGCAAGAAGAGCAGGAACGTGGCCAGGCCCAGGGGAGCTGGATGATGCAGATCCTCTGAGATGGTCTGAGCTGATGGGATTGACAAGTGTCCAGAGAAGGGAAGGAGAGTCCAGCTCAGCAACAGAATCAAGAACTTCTCTAGTGTTGATCAGAGGGTGCACAGTGTCACTTGTGCAAGATGAGTAAATTCTGGAGGTGTAACAGTCAGCGTGGTGTGACTATAGCTGACAGCAGAGCAATGTGTACTTGAAATTTGCTGACAGGGTAGATTTTAAATGTTTTTGTCACATATGCCCACAAATGAGCACACATATATGTATACACAAAGAAAATAATAGTCATTCAAGGTGATAAATATGTTCATCAGTTTAATTGTAGTAATAATTTCTCAGTGTATGTATACCAAAACATCATTTTACCCCAGAAGGATATATAGCTCTTATTTGTTTATCACTGTACCTCAGTGAAGAAAGAGGGAGATTTCATCCAAATATAAAGATTGGAAGACTTTAGGCAAATTTGCTAGTGACAGTCAATAGCTCTTAAAAAGATGTTTTGAAGTGTAGTTCTTAATGGAATTCCCTTGAGCTTCGGTCTGATTACATCATGTCTCGTTAACCACAGGTGGAAATCCCAAATATTCAAAAGCAGAGGAAACATTTAGCAAAGTTGGTGCTGGACATGGACTCTTCGCGAACCAGGTAGAGTTTCTTTGCTTTCATGTCTGCTTCTTTGAAAGGATAGTGATCACATTTGGGGATGGGTTTGTGTTGAGGGGAGAGTGTCTTCCTATTTACTAAGTTTTTTTTTAACACCTACTGTTCACCAAGCACTGGTAGTCAGCGTGGACTGCAGATGCCTAGTCCCTCCTCTCATGGAGGCTGCAGTTGAATTTTGAAGATATACATTGCCCAAGTAAATAAACAGGATAATTTTAGGCAGTTGTAGTCATGAAGAAGACAACGTGGGATAACTTTGGAAGGAAATAATGGAAAAAGAGGCATTGGTAACTGGTGAGAAGAATTAAAGAAGAATTTTTGAGTAAGTATCACTTGGCCTGAGGTAAAACAGTCAGGAACAGGCCCCTATGCAAAGCTCTGGTGCAGACTATGTATAGCAAAGGAAATAGCATGTGCAAAGACACTGAGGTGGGAATAAATTGGCATATTTAAGAAAGAAGGCTGCTTGGTTGGGGTGGAAGGAGCAAGTAAGACCCAAGGCGTAGAACAGATATGTGATCATCTGTAATGAGGGAGCATTTCTAATTCTGAGGATACACTTCTCTGAAGCTTATGGTATAGACGTCTCCTTTCTGTAGCCGATCTGTAAAGCTGTGGCCCTTTTGATAGGCCTGAAGTTCCTGTAGGGCTGTTCTTCTGCACACGTCTGTCAGAGTCCACTAGAAATTTCTTCTTGCGGCAGAGGAGTTTTTAAGGCCTGAAGTGGCATTGGCTATGGCTGTCATATGTCGAGACTGCATACTTGCCCTTTGGGGTGTGTGTGTGCGCACGTGTGCAAGTGGAAAGAATACAAGTTTGTTAATATGAAAGGAACTATTTGGTTCTAGCTTAGGTCTTTTGCAGGTCAGTCTAATCATCTCATCTTATTTTAATTTTCTTGAAATAAGGGAACAAAACCAGAATGTACTTAGTCAGAGAGATGCATGATAAAGAGTCTTGCAACAGGACTCGGAAGGTCAGGTACCAAAAACTAGATCAGCTATTTTCTAGACCTGTGACCTTGGTCAAATCACTTAATGTCCTACAATATCCATTTCCTCACCTGTGCATAGGGGAAAACATTTGTGGTTTGATGTGATGAGGTCATTTTGAGTATCAAAATGTCACATCACTTCCCCAGTGCTATACAGAAGGAATCCTATACTATAACTACTTGGTGCACTGGAATTATGTGTCTGGAAGAATAAGAGATATTGGGCAGTTCCCCAGTGTTTAAAAATAAAACAAAATTATGTCAGCAGAGAAACAGGAATTTTTTTAGTTAACTTGCTGTTTCTCAAACTTCAGTCCACTTGATTGGTTTTTGCTGTTTGTACCTATGCATCATTTTTAAAAGTTGGTTACTATTTCAAAATAAGTCTAGTTTAGAAAGAACCCTTGGGCCAGGTGTATAGCTCAGCGGCACAGTGCCTGCCTAGCAAGCATAAGGTCCTGAGTTTGATTCCTGGTACCAGAAAAGAAAAAGAACTCTCAAAGCACTACCATAAACTGGAAAGCAGTGCCCATTGCTATAAATGTTAGACAAGCTTAAAAGTGAACAGGATGAAAGCAAAGCCAGTGTTATTTCAATTTTAGTTCCTGTTGGCTATGAAAGGCTTGCTTCCCTTTGTGAGAAAGGAAGAAGACATTGAAGGACTGTTAAAATTATCCTGATCCTCATCTGAGGCCATCTCCTTAGACGAATTGGAGGAATGGACAGCAGGATGAATAAGGAGTGTGGATTTGCTGTTACTGCTGTGCCTTTGGATTTCCTAAAATTGCATAACACAAAGGTTCATGTATCATATTTTGGGAGTTGTAAGCTGATTGGAGTGATGTTGACTGTCCTATTGCCATGAAAATTGGTTTTAGGAGATAGGAGATAGACACTATGTTCCTAGGTTTGTGGAGTGATTTCCTTCTTTGCTTCTGCAAGGGAAACTTGAATTTCTAGCATGGAGCTTCTGGTCAGAGGGCAGAATGCTAGTACTGAAGCATGTTATTAGCATCCCCACTTACATATTTTTTTAAATTTTTTTATGAGAAAAGGGGTTATGAAGAGAATTACCCAAGAGATAAGATGGATGATGTATCTCCGAAGGGAGCATTTCTGATTCTTAGGTTGTACTCAACCTTTTTTTGAAGCTGATGGCATACGTGACTCTTTTCTACAGTCATTCTATAAGCCTGAGGTTATAGCCATGGTCACATCTTGTCTAATGTTGTATTTAATGGGGAGACCCAGGGGAATGTAGGTTCTGAAACCCCAGGGAAATGTCATTAGGGACCCTTTATCCATGACTTATCAAACTTTTTCATACCTTGAAGTTATCATCTTCTGTGTACTAGAATCTGGTAAGGAAATCTATACCTCCTCGTCTATATTTCTGTTCTTATAACCTCCAAATTGGACTCTTTATAGGCTTTTCTGTTTAGACTAAAAGAAGTCCTTGTAGATTATTCTCACATAAACCTGATTCATGTTGTTTTTCTCATCAGTGGCTTTTCATAACCCATTTTGTGTAGTTGTGAGTTTGGAGATAGGCATTACTTTGGAAGGATTGTCGGCAGTCCAGTTTCTCAAAAACTCAGGTGACTTCCCTTCAGGTCTTTGCTACAACGTCTGGTGGAAGGTTTAACCCAAACCCCCCAAGTTACAGATTCTCCAATCTCTCTGTCCTAGGCTCCAGGATAAAAGGATCATTCTTAGCAATTATGTTCTCTTTCTTCCCACTTTACTCTCAGACTAGCCACTGCTAGCCTGAGCCAATCTGTTTTGTAGGATCTTGCTGAAAGCTAGAAGCAGCAGCCAACGTAGTCCAATCTCCTGCCATTTCCTGGAACACTGTAATCTTAAATATGTGAGCACAGTCTCCCCAGATACAGTGGTGACATTCAGACCAAATTTCAGACTAATATTAAATAGCAAGGATCACTAAATACTCTTCTGGAACAGCTGAGTTCTCAACCTCCCCATCCTTAACCCACACTATTTTTCCATGAAGCCAACTGTAGATATTAGGTTCTCATTTTGCAGCAGCCTGATTGGAATTAAAAGTTTGGTTTAGTCCTGTATGTCCTTTGTAAACTGTACTGTTGAATTCAAATCAATATACTTCTGTATATTTCACATGGAGATACTGCCTTTTAAGACATGCAGGATTCTTCTGTTATTATCAGCACATCTTGATCAGTAATTCCATGACTGGATCTTTGAAATCTACTGCACTCTAATGAGTACTGAATTTACCCAGCTGATTTATTCCGTGTTTAACGAGATCTAAATCAAATGTGCATATTTGTCGCCATTCAAGTCAATCTGGTTTGTCTGTTTCAAAATCCAATGAAATAGACTTTAAGATCCTCAGAGAAAAATGGATGCTTTGAAGATGAATAAAAGATTATTGTATTAGTCAGCTTTTCATTGCTGGGACAAAATGCCTGACACCCACAGCTTTAAGGAGTTTATTTTGGCTCTGAGCTTCAGAGGTTTCAGTCAGTGGTCAACTGGCTTCAAGACAGGAACATCATAGCAGAACAGCATGGTGGAAAAAACGCAACTAATTCATGACATCTGGGAAGCAGAGGGCAAGGGAAGAGCCAGAGAAGAAGAGGCCAGATACAGTTCCCAAAGTCAGACTTCCATTACTCACCCAGCCATACCCTAGTATGTGTGCTTTACTAATCTTTTAGGCGTCTCCTAAGCCAATGAAATTGATGATCAGAATTAATCATCACAGTTGTATATGAGAAGAATGGAGGTAACCTAGGAAGTTTATGCTGAACTAAAGCTTGTGAGTTGAAATGAATGTGAGTAGCACAGAAACACCGGTTTGGATTTGGCAGCTGTTGAAGAAGGAGGTCTATTCTTGCCTAAAGCCACCTCACTTTTTCCTAGACATGTACAGCAAAATTAAACCCTCTGAGCACAGAATATGTTCTGTTTCTGTTCTACAGCTGCCTGTGGGTTTTACTGACTGAATTGTATCTCCTCAAAATTCATCTGTTGGAGTCCTAACCACCAATGTGCCTATATTTAGAGACAGGATCTTCAGGGAGTAATTAAGTTTAAATAAGGCATAAGGGTGGGGCCCTTGTTTGATATAATTGGCAGTCTTATAATGAGGAGAGATCTGTTTCCTCATGCACTCAGAGGAAAGATGATGTGAGAACTCCGTGAGATAGAAGTCATCCACAAGTCAAAAATAGATAGCTTACCAGTCTTTTGGAACCTTGATCTTGGACTTCCAGCCTCTAGAAGTACAAGAAAATAAACTTCTATTGTTTTAGCCACTCAGCCTATGGAGCTTTGTTATGAGTCTGAGTGGACTAATATACTTGTTTCCTCTGGAAGAAAATGAAGTAGTGGAAATAAGACCAGAGAGTTTAGGGAAGCATATTGGGCCACACATGAAAATCAAGAAGAGGATATCTAGAGTCCAGTGGAATTGTGGAGTTGTGGCACTCTTGAGTACCTCTGGGACTGGTAGTATCTTTCACCTCTCCTTCCCTTCATACGGGTCTTTTCCTTACATCTACCATACTTGTTTCCTGGTGAATGAATGTCCCTTGGTCTCATGTCTCTCCAATAGGAGCCCTTTCCTTTTGTTCTAGTTCTACTAATGCAAATGAAGAGCTCTGTTTGTAGCTTACATACTCGCCTCCTTGGCCTGTCACTTGGCAAAGGTGGTGAAGGATGGCCAAGGCTGTGGTTTGCATCTGGGGGCCCTCTATAGGTCATTCACTGCCTGGGTCCTGCAAAAAATGGCAACTCTGTTTTGGACCATGCAGAAGAGCAGAAGCATCCCCTCTGGGGGTGAGTAGGGGATCCTAGTGACAGAACAGAGAAGAATGGAAAGATGAAACAGCAAATATCCCACTAAAGCAGCTTTTGCGTTTGCCTCCCAGAAATTCTCCTTCTGGACTTCTCGTTTGCTAAGCTGATCTTACTTTGGCCTTTCTTCTTCACTCCCCTAACAGTCCACATGTCTCTTTTTTATCTTTTTCTCTCTTCCAGCCTATGGAAAGCTGTGTCCTGTTTTCACTTTCCAAGATTATATAGTCACAGCTTTCTGTCCCCATAGAAGAAGGGTGTCACATCAACTACTTTAGTGGGAACAAATTATCTTTCTTTTTGAATGTTGAAGCTCAGACTCTTCTCGGGCAACATCTATAGTTCCTGTAGAGAAACATTGCGCCCTGAGTTTATTTGTAGAACAGACAACTGGAAAGACCGCCACACCCTGAAATACATGGTTCATGTCACTTTTCTCAACCAGTACTGCTTCTACAATTTTTTTCCAAATTCTCCTAGATTAGTACATTTTTTTCCACAAGGAGACCATTATTTTGGCATTTTGCTGTCATTGTGTTATATCAAGATGGATTGTGTTGCACGTACAGTTCCCTGTAGGTAGGGGAAAGGTGTATGTTTTTTAAAGTACCAAGATATTGACTAAGGGACAAAATTTAGAGAAAAATTTAGAGGGAAATAGGGAAAAAAGAGTTAACTTGGGGAAATGTCTTCATTTTAATTTGTATATACTAAATATAATCCTAGTTTTTTAAAATAATCCAACACCTGTTTGCAAAGCCAAGCCACCAAAATCAGGCTAGTGTTTATAATATGTATATATAATTTACATATTTACATATGAGTTCGCTGTTTTCCTTCAAGTAACCTGAGCAGATGGTGGTTGTAACTTGATCCCATAATCATCATGGAGATATATTTATTGTCTCAGATATAAATTATAGCTGTGGCATCTCATATTTTGTTTGCCAAAAAAAAATCCCACAACACTTTAATACTTTAATGAAATAGTTTAACCTGGGAAGTATTAATCAGCTATATCACTGAGTACAGCAAAGCTTTATAAGAAAGAATTACTCAGGGATTCCTAGTAGTCCTTTTTTGCTACCTTATTTTCATTTAGATTTTGAAAGCACATTGGTAGAATATTTCCATTCTAATTTGCCCTAAATTCTTATCTTGGAATCAGGAATGTTTCCCAGGACATGTGCCTGTTTCTAGAACATCGAGCCAGCTTGATGTCCCAAAGCCTTTCTAAAGTGATTTTCCCGTTATTACAGTGTTTAAGTGAGAGAGAACCTTTTAGATGGCTACTATTTGCTATTAACAGAGACACCTTTATTTTCCCTTTCTTTAGTTTGCATTGTGTCATGCAGCCCTGCACTCTTCTGTTTTTCCTGCAGATAACAGAAGAGAAAATAAAACTGAGTGGAGAAAGTCCCTAGGGATAGACGGTTGCCTGTTAAGAGGAGGGAACTTCCCACTTTCTGCCCTCCCGTCGGAGGCTGCACACTAATGGACTGGAGCCGGAGCGTGCCGAGCGGCCCTGTCTGCTCCAAACATCCCTGACGGTCATGATGTTAGGAGAAATTAGTCTCTTGTCACATTTTTCAGAGGAGTCCACATGAAAATTTCCAAATTCTCTTGTCAGTTAAAACATGTAGCAGCCCATAACCCATATTCTTACCAGAGCCCCTCTGCCTAAGGCAAGGATCAGTTTCTCTTAGGGCAGCCACACCACACCCACTTACTCAGCCCTTCCCTTCCTCCCTGCCTTCCAAGACCAAAGCCAGGCTTGGCTGCCACTTACCACCCTGATTACGCTATTACTACAGAGTGGGAAAGCTCTGTGTCACACAGCCCTTTTATAGGTAGAAAAGATCAGATCCAGTGGAGTAGTTTTTAAGATAATGCCCTGTTGGGCTTGTTTTTCTACTTGATGGCGCCTCTGAGCCATTGAGTTCACACACTCACTGGAGGAGGAACCCCTGCTGAGCCCAAATCTAGCTACTAATTTCCAGGGTCGTTGGATACTTCTTTTTTTTTTTTTATTTTAGAAATAAAAGGAGGAAAATATTAACAGACCGACAACATTTTACAAAATAGCATAGGATCAGTACAGACATTACAGAGTTACAAACAGAGTGGTAGGGAATTAACAATGCTTATTGTATTACATA
>NW_004955467.1:4484955-4495068 GCF_000276665.1 Chinchilla lanigera | reverse complement strand
GCCCATTTTTGGATTGGGTCTTTGAATTTGGAGGGGCTGAAATTTTTTAATTCTTTATATGTTCTAGATAGAAGGATACTTCTTTTGTGTCTTGCTCCTGGTAACTCCTGAAAAGGTCATAGCAACCAGGAGTACTGATAGATCCCCCTGAATGTTTTCCGAGAGGCTTTTTCAGAAGCCAGTATTCTCTCCTCAAAGACACATTTTCAGGAAATATAAGTGAGGTATCTAAATGTTTATACAGTTTTTTGTGTGTTTATCAGTAGAGATTTTGGCTTTCAGGTTTGCTTTTAATCTTACTGGTATATCTTCCTGCTCAATTTACATTATTGGCTTTAGCCAAGTCAGTGAATTTCCAAGCTCAGATGCCCATAGGGAATGTAAATGTCAGAGACTGTGTTTAAAGACAGTGATAGTTATTTTGAAATAGATAATATATTATTTTTAAGGACAGTCAGCCTGATTAAATCTCATAGGTCTCACAACGAAAGATAAGTGAGTTGCGAGGAGGTATGGCTTAGTGGTGGTAGAGCACTCGCCTACATACACAAGGCCCTGTATTTGATCCTCAGCACCAAAGAAAATGTAGGTGATGGATGTGCTAAATAGCTTGTTTTAATCACCCCACATGATATACATGTATCAGCGGATCACGTTGTGCCCTGTAAATGAACAGTCATAATTTGCCAATGAAAAATAATATTAACTAAAACAAAAAAGACAGCACTAGTCAGACAGTGAGCGTGGGCTGCCCCCCACGTTGCAATGAGCGTAGGGGAGTGGTGGCATGTTGAGGGAGGCTTGTTCTCTGGAGGGGCAATGGAGGCTCAGCTCCGTTCACCAGTCCTAGTGTGGAAATGGGAGCCCCATTCTCCTGGTGACATACTTGGTACTGTTGCGTCTCCTCTCCTTTCTAGTCAGAGCACAGCGTTTGCTGGGTGGTGTTTGTAGCCAGGTGTTTCCCCAGCCTCCCTGGGAACTCCCCAGGGCTCTGCCTGTCTCACCTCTCTCCTCTTTTTCTCCTGTTTTCCATCAGGTGGCAGCAGACTTCCAAGTCTTCAGGTCTGTCCAGCAGCTTACAGCCTGCGGGTGCCAAAGCTGATGCCCTCAGGGAAGAGATGGAGGAGGCTGCCAACAGAGTGGAGATTTGCAGGGTACCTCCCTCTTTGCTCCTCTCTCCGGAGACAGACTGGGGAGACCTCAGGGATTTCCTATTTTGTTCACTGAAGTTCTCTTTAAGCTCTGTTAGTGAGCCTCTAGTAGAGGTGAATGTTGCCCAGGTTGCCTGTTCTCATCTCCAAAGAGTTCAGGGTGAATCAAGGAATGGGGGTGTAGGCGGTGACCTAGACAGGGCAGTAGTTCGGATTATCACTGGTGATCTTGTGCGGTGGGCAAGGAGAAAATGACCTTTATTTCTCTGGGAAGCTTATGTATAATATGAGTTCCAGAAAATAAATTCTAGGTCACATAGAAAATTTAGGGGCTTGTGATATAGCTCAGTGGCACAGCACTTGCCTGGCAAGGCATGAAGTCATGAGTTCGATTCCCAGCAAAAAAAAAGAAGAAAAGAAAGAAAGAAAAAAAGAATATTTAGATATACATAACCCTTGACTTAAACTGTTTCTTTTCTTGCCTGCCTTTTAACATTTCCTGAGTCACCTTATCTGTCCTGTGCTTTCTGGAAGATGTTTCTCTCTGAAGCTGAAATGTTAGCTATAGAGACAGTTGCAGAATATCAATCAATCAATAAATTTCCCACTTTCAAGAAACCACCTTGTTCTAAACACTGTGACCCTACACTCATGGGGTGGTACCTGTCCATTTTCCGCACACACATTAGCGAGGGCTGAACTAACAGTGCACTGTTCATGACACTGTAGTGTGTGAGTGCATCTGATTACATGCACAGATGTCAGTGTGGATTTCTATTTCCATTTTTATTTTTTGGGCACCAGGCATTGAACTCAGGACCTCACGCTCGCCAGGCAGGCGCTGTGCCACTGAGCTGAATCCCCGGCCCCAGTTTGGATTTCTAAGGAAACTGAAACTGTATTTAGATCCAAGCAACAACATCATATTTCTATATCCATTTTGGGTCCTTGCTGTCTTAATAACATATAGTTTCACAGAAAATAAGCATCTTTCATGCAGACTTGTCTGCTCTCTGTGGCTTTCTTTAGTCTTGTTAGCTTGTCCATTGGCTTATTTTTTTTTACAACCACTCTGTACAGGTGGCTTTTACCTCACATTCAGATGACATTCAGAATAACATAGAATCTTTCTCTGAAATTAGAAGCATTAATAGATATTTAAAAGAATTTATTGTCTCCCAGCTTATAGTCCAGTGGAAGCAAATGGCATGAGTCCAGTACTCCAGACATTCATCCAGCAGATTTGTTATTTGGACTCTGGTGTAAAAATGGCAGATACCAAGCCTGTGTGCTGTTGCAGAAGTATAATTCTTCTCTCTGGCTGATCTTACTTTTGTGTGTAGCCTCTGTCTGCCATGGATCTGTGTTCTTCAGCTAAGAATGTTGTTTTAAAAATAGCTTTTCCAATAGACAAGAGAGGGTGCTGTTAAGAGGGGAAACTGAATGTGAATAACGTATCAGAGGGCTGGGGATTTAGCTCAGTGGCAAAGTGCCTGCCTGGCAAGCGCAAGGTCGTGAGTTCGGTTCCCGGTACCAGAGAAAAACCAAAAAAACAACCAAACAAACAAAAAAAAGACTGAGCTGAATAATGTATCAGAATAAAGGTGCCATAGCTTTACACATTTCTGTGAGATGTTTGCATTCACTGTGGTGCTGAAAATACATACTTCTTGAAAGATTATAAAAGTAATACATGTTTATCATAACCAATGAAAAAATAGGTTATAAAAGCACCAATAATTCTCCCTTCCTGCCCAGCAACACATTTCTAAACAAGGTAATGAATTCCTCTTCCCACCAGTATTTATTAAAACTTTATGTGACAGGGCTGGGGATTTAGCTCAGCAGCACAGCGCCAACCTGGCAAGCATGAAGTTGTGAGTTCGATTCCCGGTACTGGAAAAAAAAAACAAAAACTTTATGTGACAGAGTACTTTACATGCCAAGTAGCTACAGAAGTTTTAATGATAAGGTAACCAGCCTTAGAGGCTACTACACAGCCCTTCATACCTTTCTTCATAATCATGGAAGCACACAGTTACATCTAGCATTATTACTGGTGCGTTTTTTTTTTTTTTTTTTGGTTTTTTCCTCCGGTACCAGGAACCGAACTCATGACCTTGCGCTTGCGAGGCAGGCGCTTTTGCTGCTGAGCTAAATCCCCACCCCCATTGTTGCGTTTTTAATAAAACAGTCACACTAACTTTGTACTATGTTAGTCTACTACTTCATTGTCTAAATTTACACTGTAGATCTTAGTTTATAAATCTTAATCTTTTAATAAGTACACAGTATTCCATATATAAATGTATAGGAACATTTGTATATATATATGTACACACATATACACACATATATATGTATGCACATACACAACAGATACTTATTTTTCCATTGAGCAACATTCAGACCAGTATGTTTTTTGTTTTTTACTCTCTCCAAAACAAATATGTGAACTATCCATCCATCCATCCATCCATCCATCCATCCATCTACCTATCTATCATCCATCATTTTATTATGGTAAGTATTTTTTCTGTAGGATAACTTCCTCAAAACAATGTTTTTTTTTTGAGACAGGGTCTTACTGTGTAGTTCATGCTAGCCTTGATGTTATGGTGATTCTTCTACCTCAACTTCCCAAGTGCTGGGATTACAGGTGTATACCACCATGCCCAGCCCCCCAAAAATATATTTTTTAATTAAGTTTATTGGTACAGTTTAGTAATACATAGTCATCACATTTATCATAGAGATTTTGTACCTGTACATGATTTATCTTGATTCATCATTTTTCCCAATTCCCTCCCCTCCCTTCAACCCTTCTTCCCCTCCCTTTGTTTCCACTTTGTCCTTTTATCATTTTTTCTTTTCCACTCCTTTCTTTCCCCCTCCCCCATCCCTAGTTCCTCTTCCCTTTTGAAAAAATTCTTTCTGTTTCACAATATCTATTTTACATTTTGGTCCTTATATACTCTTTCAGTTTCTCACATCAGGGAGACAATGCTATAATTACACATATGTGTCTGATTTATACACTTAAAAGTATGGCCTGAAGATACACCTATTTACCTAGAAATATCTCAAGTTTATCCTCTTTTATGACTCAGTAGTACCCCATTGTAATAATAACAATAAAAACATACATCTTTTTTAACCACTCCTCGGTTGATGGGCATTTGGGTTGTTTCCAAGATTAGCTTTACAAACATGGATGTACATACATCACTATGGTATGATGATTTTAATTCTTCCAGGAAGGCACCCAGATTGAGAATAGCTGGGTCAAATGTCACTTCTAATCTTAGCCTTTTGAGGAATCTCAACACTAATTTTCATAGTGGTTGCACCAGTCTATACTCTCACCAACAGAGGAGAAGGGTTCCTTTTTCCCCACAGCCTCGCCAGCATTTGTTATTGGTTGATTTCTTCATAATAGCAATTATTTCTTGGGTGAGATGGAGTCTCGGTGTTGTTTTAATTTACATCTCTTAAATGAGTGGTATTGGACATTTTTTCATATATTTATTTACAATTTATATTTATTCATCTGAAAAGTGTGTTTCATTTCAGATACCCATTTTTGGGTTGGGTCTTTAAATTTGAGGGGCTCTATTTTTTTTTTCAATTCTTTGTATATTCTAGATACTAGTCCTTTGTCTGAGGGACAACTTGCTAAATTTTTTTCCCACTCTGTAGGTTGTCTTTTCCATCTACTGGTGATTTCTTTCACTGTGCAAAAGCTTTTTAATAGGATAAGGTGATCTCAGTTCTTGATTCTTTGTAATATTTTCCATGTGATTGGGATTTTGTTCATGAAATCTTTGCCTACACCTGTGTCTTCAAGAGTTCTACCTATTTTCTCTTCCAGCAGATTTAGTGTTTCTGTTTTAATATTTAGGTCTTTGATCCATTTTGATTTTAATTTAGTGCCTGGTGAGAGACAAGGATCTAGTTTTAGTCTTCAGCATTTGGAGTACCAGTTTTTCCAGCACCGTGTATTAAAGAGGCTGTCTTTCTTCCAGTGAACGTGTTTGACCCTTTTGTCAAATATAAGGTGGCTGAGTGTGTTTGGAGTTGTTTCTGCATCTTCTAATCTGTTCCCCTGATTCTCAGGCCTGTTTTTTTGCCAGTACCATGTTGTTTTTTTCACAGTAGCTTTGTAGCATAATTTCAAATCAGAGATTGTGATGCCCCCTGACTTGCCTTTGTTACCTAGAATTGTTTTTGCTATTCCAGACCTCTTCTGGTTCCAAATGAATTTTAGGAATGTTTTCTCTATTTTTGTGAGGTATGCTAATGGTATTTTGATGGAGATTGCAGTAAATCTGTATAACAATTTTGGGAGTATGGCCATTTTCAGTCATCTTATTCAGATTATTGTAAATTTCATTGTATAGATCCTTTACTTCCTTTGTTAAATTTCTTTCCTAAGTATTTCATTTTTTTTTTGGATGCTACTGTGAAAGGTGTTGTTTCCCGAATTTCTCTCTCAATGTGTTTGTTGTTTGTTACAGGAGTGCTATTGATTTTTGAGTGTTGACTTTGTAGCCAGCTATGATACTAAATTTGGTTATTAAATCTAGAAGTGTTTTGGTGGAGGTTTTGGGGTCTTCTATGTAAAGTATCATATCTTCAAATAATGATAATTTAACTTCTTCATTTCCTATTGTTACTTCTTTTATTTGATTTTCTTATCTAATTGCTCTGGCTAATGTTTTCAAAACTCTGTTGAATAGGAGTGGTGATAGTGGACATTGTTGTCTTATTCCTGCCTTTAGAGGGAAAGCTTTTCAGTTTTTGATCGTTTATTATGATGTTGGCTGTTGGTTTGTCATAGATAGCTTTGATCAGATTGAGATAAAGACCATCTATTCCAAATTTCTGTAGGTTTTTTAAAATCATGATTGGGTGTCAAATGCTTTTTTCTGCATTTATTGAGATGATCATTTGATTTTTGTCTTTGGTTCTGTTGCTATGGTGTATTACATTTATTGATTTATATATGGTGAGCTATCGCTGTGTCCCTGGGATGAATACTACTTAGCCATGGTGTATAATTTTCCTGATTTGCTACATTCTCATTGCCAGTGTCTTACTGAGGATTTTTGCATCTATGTTCATTAGGGAGAATGGCCTATAATTTTCTTTTTTGGTTGGGTCCTTCCCTGGTTTTGATATCAGGGAAATACTTACTTGTAGGAATTATTTTGGGAGTATTGTTTTCCTTTCAATTTCATTGAAGAGTTTGAGAAATAGTGGCATTAGATCTTCTCTAAATTTCTTGTGTAATTCAGCAGTGAATCCATCAGCATCTGGGCTTTTGTTTTGTTGCTAAGTTTTTAATTACATTTTCAATTTCATTGACTGACATTGAGTTATTTAGATGTACATGTAATTCATGTACATCTTGGGATCCTTCCATTTCTTCAGTGTTTTCCATCTTCTTAGAGTACAGGTTCTCAAAGTAGGTATTGATGATCATCTAGATTTCCTCAGGACCCATGGTGGTTTCACTCTTTTTATTCCTAATTGCATGAAGTGGAGTCTTTTATTTCTTCTTTTTGATAAGTTTGACTAAGGGTTTATCAATTTTATTTAATCTTTCAAAGAACCAACTCTTTGATTTATCAGTTCTTTGTATTGTTTTGTTAGTGTCAATTCCATTAATTTCTGCTCTTATCTTTATAATTTTCTCCCTTGTATGAGCTTAGGTTTGGTTTGTTTTTCTTTTTCTTTTTTTTGCACCAGGAATTGAACTGAGGACCTTGTGATGGCTAGGTGGGTGCTGTGCTGCTGAGTTGTACCATGGCCCATGTTCTTTTTCTAGAAGTTTGAGATTCAGTGTTAGATTATTTGAGCTTGGGCTGTTATCCTGATGTGAGAATTCACTGCTAGGAATTTCCCTCTTAGGACTGCTCTTATTGTGACTGATAAGTTCCAGTATGCTATATCAGCATTATCATTTAATTGTAGATACTGTTTAATTTTTTGTTTAATTTCATCTGTGACACACTGGCAGGAAGGTTTAATTTAATTTCCATGCATTTGTGGAGTTTTGTGGTTTCTCTTGCCATTGATTTCAACTTTCTTTACTCTATGGTCAGATAATATTCATGGGATAATTTCAGTTCCTTCACATTTATGTAAGCATGTTCTGTGGGCCAGTATGTGGCCTGTTTTGGAGAACATCCCAGGTGCAGTAGTGAAGAATGTATATTCTGATGTTGTGGGGTGGAACACTCTATAGACATCTCCTAGGCCATTTTTCACAGGATTGGTTTAATTCTGATTTTTTTGTTGATTTTTTTTGTCTAGTTTATCTATTTGTGAAAGTGGGGTATTGAAGTCCCCCATTAAAATTGTGTTAGTGCTTATTTGAGTTTTCATGTCTGTTAATACTTGTTTTATGTAGTTTTATGCACCAGTATTTGGTGCATATATATGTTTGATTGTTAGCACTTCTTCTTGGAGCTTCCCCTTAACAAGTGTGTAATGACCATCTTTATCTCTTTTGATCAGTCTTGGCTTCACATTGCCTGTAAATAGAATAGCTACCCCTGCTTTTTTCTGGATTCTTGTTGAATGGAGTATTGTTTTCTATCCTTTGACCCTCAGCCTCTGAATTTCTTTTTTAGTTAAATGTATTTCTTATATGCAGTATATTGTTGGATCTTCTTTATCCATTCTGCCAGTCTGTTTCTGGTGAATGATGAATTGAGACCATTTTCATTGATGGTTATAACTAATATGTACTGTCTTATCTGTCTCATATTATGTTCCTGTTTTTTTGTGCCCTGTCTTTCTCCTCAGTTTAATCACTTGCCCTACTTACTGGCTTTTTTCTATTTGTGTTCTTGGAATTGCAATCTTCATTATCTCGTTCTAAAGTATACTACAGAGCATTTTGGAGAGCTGGTTTAGTAGTCATAAATTTCTTCAGTTGTTCTTTGTCCTGGAAATATCTTCTTTCTCCAGTGATTTTGAATGATGAATTTGTGGGGTACATCAATTTGGGTTGGAGATTGTTTTCTTTTAGGGCCTAAAATACTTTACTCCAAGCTCTCCATGACTGGAGGGTTTGTTTCAAATAGTCTGCTGGGATTCTGATAGGCTTTCCTTTATAGGTTATTTTGTTTCTTTTCTCTGACCACTTTTAATATCCTTTTCTTGTGCAAATTTCTGGAATCTTGATTATTATATGCCTTGGTGTAGATTTATTTTGATTGTGGCTATTTGGAGTTGTATAAGCCTCACTTATATGTGTGTCAAATTCTTTATCCATGTTTGGGGAGTTTTATGCCTTACTTCTGTGCAGAGGCTTTTTAATGGCATTTGTGCTATCTTTAGTTTTTTCATTGACTCTGATCAATCTTATCTTATTCTTCTTTGCATCACCTTGCAGCTGTTGGATTGATTTTTCATGGTCCCTCACTATTTTTAAGGTATCTTTTTTTGTGTGGCCCCTAATTGCTATCTTCTGTTTTAGATCTGATATTCTATCCTCATCTGTATTCAATCTGTTGTGTATACTTTCAGTGGAATTTTTAATCTCCTGGATATCTGTTTGGATCTGTTTCATGGATACTTTCTTTCCTATTTGGACATTTGTGGTTTCCATTATTTTCCTAAGCTCATCTATTATTTTTTTCCTCTGTGTCTACTGTAGATTTATTGAGCATATTTTTTATTTTGATGATTATTTTTTTACATGAGAGGTTATTTTTTCTATAGCCATATCCATTTGTTTTTTCACTTCTGCTGCTATCATTCCAGAAGGCTGCAGTGGATGGCTTACAGCAGATGGATTTCCTCTCTCATTGTCCTCTGGATTTGTCCAGGGTAGGCTGGAGTTCTGGGGTTGCATTTTGCTTTTTCATCTTGTCACTTTCTATTCTTAATTTTATTTTGTTTTCTGTGTTGATGCTAGTAGATTTCTTATAATAGGTAGCTTTATCACTAGTATTGAGGCTTCCCTAGGAAATGTCTACTCCTCAGAGATATCTTCTAGGTGTTTCTTGGATTCTGTCCCAAGAACTTATCTTCCCAATTTATTAAGGATGAGAAATTACTATCTGTTTGACTCTGCGTCCAATCCATATTGCACCATGGCAATGGTTATGACCTCAGATAGTCACAGTCCTGTCATACAAGGGAAAGAACTGATTAGAACATGTATGACATTTTTGCAAAGGTAGTACAGTTAGCAATAACAATAGCATCAAGCACAGCCTAGCAAATGAGAAACTGTGGTAACTGTAAACTTAGCACCTTAGCACCTTCTTAGCAGAAGCAAGGCTGGAGGGCAAAAGATGATCACCCAAGTCCAAAATGATATTTTAGATCAAGTCTGTGAAATTAATTTATATTGAAAGTTTTCTTCTCTGAAAAGAAAAATTGTAATTTACATTTCTCTATAAAAATTCATACAGTTGCCCTCATCTTTACCTGTAATAAATGTTGCATCTCTCTTTAGTTTTGCCTCTGTAGGAGGAGGAAGCTGTCTCTGTGTTATTATGTTTATTTTGAATATATTGTAAGTTTATTTTGAATATAGCAGTCATGAGTATATCTTTATACATTTACTGCAATACACACACACACACACACACACACACACACATTCTGAATTTGGAGATTTACTTATATTTATTACCAATTGGTTCAGCATTTCTTTTGTTTTCTAAAAGATCAATTTATATAAGTTCTTTGTATACATACTAGGGAAATGAAGCTTTTCTGTTTTATTGCAGATACAGTATTTTCTTCAGTGTGCCATTTGTCTTGAGATTTTTTATGTTGGCTTCCTTCCGTCATTAAAAACTTAATCACATATATTTATTTATTTATTTATTTATACCTTGAAAGAGCTCTTGTGTGACCCATTAGGCATATTTTACCCAAAGGATAAGTCATATATGTGTGTGTATGTGTGTGTGTGAGTGTGTGTGTGTGTGTGTGT
>NW_004955467.1:4412700-4484855 GCF_000276665.1 Chinchilla lanigera | reverse complement strand
TTTTTTTTGGTACTGGCAATCAAACTCAGGACCCTGCATTTGCCAGGCAGGCGCTTGTGCTGCTGAGCTATATCCCCAGCCCTATATTTTTGTTTTAATAGTTTAAGGCATTTTATACATTTTTAATGCATTTTTAAGTCACCAGAAATTTCTTTTTATATGTGGCATGAGGTAGAGGTTTGTGCTTTTTGTTTTTTCCTTGTATTCAGTTAGATAGTTAATTATCCTAGCACTATGTATTAAATAAGCACTTCCTCTGGAAGTGAAATCCTACTGTCTAATTCCTCAGACTGTTTGTGGACTCTATTTCTCTGTTTCTTCTTGGGATAATAATATGCAATTTCTAGTCTAATTATTTCATAACAAATACAGTCTTAACTAATGTAATCCTCATTCTTTCTCATAATTATCTTGGCTAGTGGTTGATGTCAGTTTTAAAGTATGAGATTTGCAGTGATTATATCCAATTAGTAAAACTCCATGCTGTGCTCCAGGGAATTTTTTAATGCTGAGTTGATATCTTTGAGAGTACTTGCTAAAGGTTTGTTGGAAGTTTCTTCTATTATATTTCAGCTTCTTTGGTTGCCAGCTGTTTTAGATATACATCTTGACTTTTTACCCTCTATTTCTGAGATTGAATGGGGTTTCCCTGGTCTCACAGCTTTACCTTTTCTCAGCAGGCAAGAGGGTCTGCTACTTTTTTGGCAAACAAGCAAAATGAGGGCCGATAGGCTGAAAGATAATGAGTAGAATGCTGAGTCTTCTTAGTGGACCTTATAGAGAGGACCAGGCAGAGCTTCTCAGATCCTTGGGGCCCAGAGAGCTTTTGTCTACCTGAAAGTCTAATCGAAGTGGGTTCCAGAAGATGAAGTTGATAAGTCTTTAGGCAGTGGCATCATGTGCCTGGGTTCCTGGCTTGCTTCCGTATTTCTAGAAGAGATAAGGTCTACCCCTCACAACTTGTAGCAAGTTTCTCTTTTTTTTTCCCTGAGGCCACTGATAACAGACCTCTGAACCAGTATATCCAAGGAGTTATAAGAATATGGTAATTTTTCACTAAAAGGAGAAAAGACAAAGAGGGACCTGTGATCAGTGAAGTAACAGTTGGGAAAATAGTGGCTAGAAAACAGACCACCTTGATGGCAGTTTTGGTTTGTTCACAGGCTGGTTGCAGTCTTGGGGGTTTTCTCTGGAACATGATACCCTCTGCTTTCACCTCTCTTGCTTTTATCTCTCCATATCCCATCACTTAAATTCTTAGCCTTCCATCTACATCACTATCTTCTCCACTTAGCCTCATCCTCCCTCTATCTCTTTTAACTTATCTCTCCTTTATCATTTTATTCTTCTCCAATGCATAATCTTTGGTCTTTCAGAGTCAGACTTAACTCCAGGAAAGGTGGCAGTGGAAAAGCAGATTCTAACCCATGTTCTCACAATCCAACTTAAATAAATGTTTGTTCTCAGACTAAAAGGCAGCATTGAGGCTGGACCTACAGCTCCTTTCATAACGTAATGTGATGTCATGCTAAGTAAGGAAACAAGATTAACAGAACCACTAGTTCTTTACATTTGGAAGGCTGTGAAACACTTGGGGAGCCCTGACATTGCTTCAGTTCCCTTCTGCCAGAGGAATCTGTCCCTTGCTATGTACGGGCAAGAACAGGCATGCCCCATAGGAAGCCAGCTGGTGGCCGAGTTTCCATGGTTTAGATCTTGGACACAGCTTGGACTTTCCCTTATATGTCAGGCAGTAGAAACACTGAAGAGGTTCCATGTAGCTATATCATGTACCTAACGTGGAGGACAGAGCGCATTACAGAGCTGCTCTCTGATCTAATGGCTTCACTAAACTCAGAAATTAATCGTCCTCATTATCGTGGAGAAGCTAAGTTGGCTGCAGGCATCCTGTATGGCAGCAGTCCCTACCGAGCGCCACATGCGGTCCCTGATGGAATTCCTATCAAAGAGTTTAGGTTCTGAGAGATTCCGTCATTGTGGGAATAAGAGATGCTTGCCATTTTAAGATTTTTTTAAAAAATAAAGTCAACCCGGAATAGGTAATTTTTCTGTTAGAAAACAATAATGTAATAACCCTTCGGTACCTGGAAGAGGCTGGTGGCAGGACCCCTGCACATACCAAAATCTGTGGATGCTTGAGTCCCTAAGTAAAAGCCTAGTATTTGCATATGACATTCACATATTCTTCTCTATCCTTTACATTGTTTCTAGATTATAATACCTAATTCAATGTAAATACTATGTACATAGCTTTTATATTGTATTGTTTAGGGGATGAAGACAAAAGAAATCATACTCTGTATATGTTCAATACAGTTGCAGTTGTTTCCCAGCATCTTTGATTCTTGCTTGGTTGAATTTGCAGATGGAGATACAGAGAACCTGTAGATACAGAAGGGCTGACTGTGTTCAAGAATTAGAATGCTTCTGGAAAAGATTAGTGATAGTCCCAATAAGTTTCAGATTTAGTGCTCCAAATAAAATTTAATAAAATATGGATATCTGGTATCTATTGATGAAGATGAGATAAAATCACCAAATAAGATGGAAAAGGAACTGAATGAGACTTGGAATTATTTTTTGAAAAAGAGAATGTAATTCAGGTATGGTGTTACTGTTAGTAAACACCAGATTGGCCCTACTAAAAAATTGAACCAGTGGTGTAGAGAAAAACTCAAGAATTTCTTCTAGAATTGTAAGGGAAGAGTCCAAGAAGTGTAAAAACAATGACAGAAATGATGTCGATGTTGAAAGGTGGACAATGGAAAGCTAATGTACAGATAATAGGAGATTTTGAAAAACAAAACCAATCAGAGAGGCATCTATAGGTAAAATTGGCCTGCATCAAAGATCTTTCTCAGGTTTGTGAATCTGCAAATCAAAGACTTTGCATTTTCTTTTTACTGTTACAATTTTCTAAGCAATAATTTGCTAAAGTAATAAAATTTATTTTAGAGCTCTTTTAATTTCAGAGCAAAATTGAGTGGAATGTACAGAATTCCTGTGTACCTGTGGTCAGAATCGGGATGTAACCTTTTCAGATTGGCTTCTTTCACTTAGTATTATGCATTTATGTTTTCTCTGAGCTTTTGCGGAGTTTAAAAGCTTACTTCTTTTTAACACTGAGTAATGTTTCGTTTTCAGAGTATACTACCGTTTATCCTGTCATCTACTGAAGGGTGGTTTGATTGCTGCCAAATTTGGGTAATTATGAAAAAAGATGCTCTAGATACTCATGAGTGAGCATTCCTGGTGCTCCACAACCTAGCTAGCATTTGGTGTTGTCACTGTTTGAGATTTAGCCATTCTAATAAGTGTATGGTAGTATCTTGTTGTTATAAATTGCAGTTCACTAATTAATGACATATTAATATTGGCCATCTTTTCATATGTTTACTTGCTATCTGTTCACATTCTTGGATGAAGTATCTGTTCAGGTCTTTTGCTTATTTTTAACTTCTAAGAAGATTCAAATGAGTTTATTTAAAAAAACACCTGATAGGAAAGGAAAAATATCTAGTTATTTTTTAGAATAATGTGTCCATACTTAAATGGATTTAGATTGCCCTCTGTATAATAGTTGCATACAAAATAGTTGTGAAGTTGTCCTTGGTTTTATAATGATAAATAGAAAACATTGAAGTTCACCAACTGAACAATTACAGAAGGATTTTTATGTTAACATTTTTTTGTTAAGATACAGGACCAGCATAACTTACTGGAATATAAGAGCTGAGTGACCATGCCACTAATGGAGAGAGGCTATTCTCACAGAACCAGTATTTTCATTCATCCCATCTCGATTTAATGTTAATCAAAACATGCCATTGACTCTTTAGCTAAGCAAATGTCTGAATGATTGTGCACGTATGCCACTGTAGGTACAATAAAGGAATAGAGAAGCAAAAAGTAATAGAGAAACTGTGCTGTAGTGGTCAGGTTGTGGTAGAACAGATTGTGTTTTCTAGTTGAGGATGCATTCTTGGTCTGTAAGAGCAATGTTCTGGCATAAAGTAGCAGGTTCTCTTTTTAGTGGAATGTGTCAGTTACATCTTCATCCTCCAGTCCTCATTGTGCGGGGATCTATTTCATTGATTGGCTCCCCATCAAATTGGAATCTCTTCTACCTTAGTAACAAACTCTGTCATTCACAGTTGGCTTTCCTTAGTTCATTAAGTGGTGTAAGCCTCTTCATCTTGCACTGCACCCAGGCACAGGCCACCCCACCACCTTCATGGTAACATTGTTCTCAGTCTTGTCACTGGCCACAGCAAGTGCTCCAAACTTCTAGCTGCCATGTCACAAAAGAGCCACATTCAAATCCACACTGCACAGGCACACCAGCAACACAAAGAATGGCAAAAGCTACCCCAGTTCTAATTGTGTTGCCGTTTAGAAATGTGTTCTTTAATCTCTGAGTATTTAAGGATGTTCCAGTTCTCCTTCTGTAACTGGTTTCTTATTTAATTCCATTGTGGTGTGAAAGCAGACACTGATTTTTATTGTTCTAAATTTGTGAAGATGTTTGATGGTACAGAATGTGGTTGATGTTGGTGTTCATTGCACGAAGATTTAAGAAGGCTGTGAGGCCAGGGATTTATCTCATTGGCACAGCTCCTGCCTGGCAAGCTTGCGGTCCTGAGTTTGATTCCTGGTACCAAAAAAAAAAAAAAAAAAATCCCAGGCATGGTGGTGCAGGTCTGTAATCCCAGCACTCAGGAGGATCATTGCAAGTTCGAGACCAGCCTGAACTGCATAGTGAGACCCTGTCTCCAAAAGACAAAAATAAAAAAAAGAAGAATGTGTGTGTATTCTGCTGTTGTTAGAGGTAGTGGTCCATAGACGTCAGTTATGTCCAGTTCACTGGTGGTACTGCTGAGTTCACCTGTGTCCTTACTGATTTTCTGCCTGCTGTATCTGTCCATTTCTCATACAGAGATGTTAAAGTCTGTGCTATATTAGTGGATTCTTCTGGGGTTTTTGTCCAGTTCTTGCCTCGTATATTTTGGTGGTACGCATATGCATTGCTGTTTTCCGGGCGTATTGTCCCTTCTATAGGGTAATGCCCATCTTTATCCCTGGTGACTTTGCTTACTCTCAAGTTGGCCATCTCTGAACTGTTCATGTAGCAGTCCTACCTTCTTCCCTTCATGATTAGCATGGTATATCTTTCTCCATTTTTACACTTTTAATCTATATGTCTTTAAAGTGGGTTTTTCCTGAACAATAGATAGTGGGTCTTGTTTTATGATCCTCTCTGACAGTTTCTGTCTTATAATTGGTATATTTGAACCATTAATGTGTAGAGTGATTATTGGTGTGATTAAATTAATATCTATCTTATTTATTACTGTTTTCTGTTTGTGGCCCTTATACTTTGTTCCTATGTCTTCCACAGTTTTTCTTTCTTTCATGATTTTAATTGAACATTTGAACTGATTTCATGTTTCAACATATCAACCTTTTAAAATTTTTTGGTGGTTGACTTAGAGTTTGCAATATTCATTTATAACTAATCCAAGTCTGTTTTCAAATAACACAGTGTAATTTGATGAATAGTTCAAGTATCTTTTGTTTGTTTTTAGACAAAGTCTTACTGTATAGCTCAGGCTGGCCTCGAATTCACTGTAATCCTGTTTCAGCTTTGTAAGTGCTGGAATAACAGGCATGCGCCATCCCACCGAGCTCAAACACCTTTTAGTAACAGAGTGTCCCTAATTCTAAATACCTTATTGCTATTAATTTTGCAAACTGTTATCTGTTATCAATTACGTGTAAGAAAGATTTTTTACTTTAACTTCATTTATGCCCTTTGCACTGTTCTTCTTTTATGTACCTCCAAGTTTCTGACCTAATCATTGTCCTTCTCTCTAAAGAATTCATATATAATATGTCTTTCATGGTAGAGCTTTTGGCAACAAATTTCCTCAGTGTTTGCCCGCAGAAGTCTTTATTTCTCCTTCACTATGGAAAGATAATGTCTTATTGAATAGAATTCTGAGTTTATCTGAATACTTTAAATATTTCATACCCCTCTTTTTCTTGCATGATTTGTGAGGTATAGTTGAATATAATATTTACCTTTATTTCTCCATAGGCAAGGTGTTTTTTTCTCTCTGGCTTTCTTGGTTTTTCAAGATTTTTTGTGTATCTTTGTTTTTCTGAACTTTGAACATGATATGTCTAGGTGTAATTTTTTGGATATTTTTCCTGCTTCGTATTTTCTGAGTTTCCTGGATCTGTGGATTAGTGTCTGATTACTTTGGGAAAAACTCACTTATTATTGCTTTTATTTCTTCTCTCTTTTTCTCTTCTGTTGTATGTTGTATCTTTCATTCAAATGCTTGAGACTAGGCATGTCCTGAATACTGGATTTTTAAAAATATTTGTCATACATAATAGATATGTTGAGCACAGGACCCAAGTATACACACAAAATTGACTTATGTTTCACATACACCTTATATACATAATCTGAAGTCATTTTAAACAATGTTTTTTGAGTCCCTGAGTCTTGACTGTGATCCATCGAGGGTAGGTGTGGAGGTTTCTCCTTAGGATGTCATGTGAACATGCAGAAAGTTGCAGATTTTGGAGAAATTCAGTGTTTAGATTTTCAGATTACAGATTTTCAACCTGTATTTTCATTATGCTCATTTTATATCTTTCATAGTGATCCCGGAGAGCTTGGATATTCTCTTCCTTTTTCCCAGTCTTTTTTTGCCTTTCAAGTTTGAACATTTCTGTTGTCGTAACCATAAATTCAGAGATGATTTCCTCAGCTGACTCCAGTGTGTTAATGAGCTCATCAGTGCCCTTACTCATTTCTGGTCTGTTGGTTTTGATCTCCAGCATTTCTGTTTGATACTGAGCATTTCCATCTCTTCTGTCATCTATCTGTCCTTCCTTTTACATTGTCTGCTTTCTTTCGTATTATCTGCTTAAAGCCTTCTGGGCCCCGCCCCAGGGTGTTCACATTGAGCTACATTCCCAGTCCTTTCTTATTTTTAAATACAGTCTCACCAAGTTGCTAAATTGCCCAGTTGGGGCTTGAATTTTTGATTCTTCAGCCTCAGTCTCCCCAAACGCTGGAAGTGTAGATGTGTGCCCCTACAAGGCTGGTTCCAGTTCCTGATCAGCCTCTTGGATGTGTGTGGGGCTTGTTTTTATTTTTGCTTATTTTTGTTGTTGTTTTCTTATTCATTGTTTGGGGAAGGGAATGTTTTACTTTGTTTTTTGGTTGTTAGGATAAAGTCATGAAGTTTAAGATATTTTAAACTCTTGCTGAAAAAAATCAAAACATTGTATAAATTTTGAGAAATGTTCCTGGGTGGAAAAGAGCCAATATTATAAAACTTGAATGATCTGAAATTAGCTTGACTGATTTATGTAGTGTGGTGGTAACTAGCTGTAAGTATAGTAAATTTTTCAAAGAGTAATAAAAGGTTTCTAGAGTTAAATGTGGGAGGATTGTAGGAGCATTGAATTACAACCTCTTAAAGTACAACATAGGGCTGCATAACTAAAATTTAGGTACTATTTTTAAAATATAGACCTTTTGCGGGGAGGTACTCCAGCCTAAAGAAAATCTAAGTACATGAGAAACGTCTTTCTGGTAAATATGACATTTCCAATCCATAGGCACAGTCTGTGCTCTTTATGAACAATGCCAGGGCATTCATTGAGCTGTTGAGGAAAAAAAATATCTATCTGAGGTAAATACCAAAATGAGTTCCAAATTTATTAAACATTTAGAAGTTATATTGTTTATTGCACATGTATATGCATATTTATAGTGCTGGTTGAGAAGTTGTAAGTACAGTATATTACCAAAGGAGGAAATGATTAAAAAAAGTAATAGCATACAAGATAAAAAGGCACAGTATCTCCCCTAATATGGCAATGCTCCAGAAGGCAAATGGGAAATTGGGAAGAAATATTTGTGTATTTAATGAAACCAATAGTTTTTCATTTGAAAGAATTCCTACAAATCTTACTGTAAGAAGATGAGGCCTCTCAAGAAAGAAAAATAATACTGCCTATTGACAACAAATTGACAATGGATAATAAACAAAGATAATAAGTCTGAAAGAAAGTTAAGCAGCCAGGATTATAGCTCAGTGGCAGAAATGCCTACCTGATAAGAGTAAGGTCCTGAGTTCAATTCCCAGTACCCAAAACTAAAAATAAAATAAAAAGAATTAAAAATAAAAATAAAAGAAAGTTAGTATCTTGAAAAATACAATTAAAATCATTTTAATTTTGCTATATTTAATAGTGATTAAGGGGAATAAAAAGTTTATTGCTGGGCATTGTGGCACATGCCTGTAATCCCAGTACTTGGGAGACTGAGGCAAGAGGATTTGCTGTGAGTTCAAGACCAGCCTGGGATACATAGTGAGTTCAAAAGTCAGCCTTGAACTACATAGTGGAAACCCTGTGTCAAAAAACAAAAAACAAAACAACAACAAAAGTTTGTGCTGGAAAACAAGCATGACATTTGTTAATTATACTTCATAGTATGCAATGTGATATTTCTGATTGCTGTTTGGTAGTGTGTATCAAAGTCCCAATCATTATTTTGTTTTTAAATTTTTTAATTAACTATAAATATTATATAATCATAATTAATTTTAACCATAGAACTTATCATGGGGTAATCAAGGAATGGATGCAAACGTGTAAACATAATTATTCAGGTATCATTATAATACTGGAAAAATAGAAACACAATAACGAACAATGGAAACAGAGTTTATCCATATAATAAGATGTGAGGCCATTACAAACCATGTTTATCTGGGAGTAATTACCCTACAAAACAGTCTGGTCTCACTTTTGTAATCATACAGAAAAATCAGACTAGATAGAACAAATACAAAGTACACGTAGCTCAGTGTTTATAGTGGAGATCTCTGCCTGGTAAAATGACCAGTACACTTGGTCATGTTACGTTTCTCTGAGTGTAGAGCCACTGCAAAATCAGAAAACATGATTTTTAAAGCTATGTCAAACTCTAGTCGTCATTGACTAGACGAGCCTTTTTCTTCTCTTCAAGAGAAAAATTGTGAATGGTTTAGAGAAATGGAAATTTGACGTGCAGTTTTCACTTTAGTTGCTTCCTTGCAGTGTGGTTTGTTTGGAATCACACTATGCATTTGATAGCACAGTGATCTCGTCACCCTTCAGCAGTCCTGTCATCTTCCCGAGGGTGCCCACTGTGTTTTCGATTTCCTCTGTCTGAGAAGTTCCGGTGTTGAGATGTTGATGGTGGCCTCAGTGCAGCATTTAGTCCTTCAGGGCCTGCCTTCCTTTCTTCTGTCTTCCAACCTAGTTTTGTCTCTCGACTGTTTATTTTTTTCTATCCTGAAATACCTCCCTCAAGCTGGCAGCTGCTGATGGGTGCCTCCTGACCAGCACTGCTGCAGGTGAAGTGCAAGGAGCATCCAGACGGGATGCCATCTCTGAAACCTTCGTGAGGCTCGGCAGCCTTCACGGACCTTTGTTTAAGGGGACCTCTGCTGGCCTCGAACTTGTTTTATTCTTTGGGAGATTTGCCAACTCTGAGTCCATTTCCTTATCTGTTCATTTAACAGGTAAGAGTTTAAGCCCCTGCTAAGCTGAGTATTTTGAGGGAGTGGTAAGATCCTTGAACTCGTATCACCTGCTGATCCAAAATTGGACATGTCCTTCTCTCTGGAGGCTTAATAGAGCATTCAGTGTAACAGCATGCTTGGCACCTGGTCAGGTCTCAGTGAATGTTACTCATTTTCCTCTTTCTTTGTTCTTCACAGCTGGACTAAGCATAGTATCACCTCAACTGTGCTTTAACTCCCTAACGAACAGATTTCCTCCTTTATCCCTGACTTGGTGCTGTTGCCTTGTATACAAGAACTCTCAAATGATGTTCTCAGCAGTCCCTTGCCTGTCACAGATCCTGGAAAGGAAAGTTTGCTGTGCACACCCAGTGTTTCCACTGGGAGTTAGCTCACTGGGAGAGGCTGAGAGCTGCCAGGGTGGCGCAGATGGCTTGTGCTTTCCTGAGGCCCCTCTCCGGAAGCCCTCCTCCACTCAGTGTCCTGGTCTGCTCTCTCGCTCTCTTGCTCTCTCATGCTGTGTGTGTGCTGCTCTTGGGCCTGCCTCAGCCTGATCACACGGGCTCCTCTCAACTACACACATCCTTCGTGGACACTAGAGAGCTCATGTCTGCCACAGATAATTTCAGAAAACTGACATGCTTAATCATAGTTAGTGGGAGAGCCTACTTGCTCCGAATCCACACTTACAGTCTGACGCTGTGGATATTTCTCTGGGGGAAGAATATCTCTTTGGAGAATGTTTTATCAAACATTCTAGTTTCTAGGATAGCATTAGATCAATGCCACTCAAGCCCGTGGAAAGCTGACTGGTGAAGGACAGTAGATGTCACTAGATTTGCGTGCACTGTGGGGCGAGTTCAGTGTCTGACAAGCTGTGAGTCAGCAGTCCCTTCCCTGTGCACCTGTCTTATCCATGCTTTCCCCAAATTGCTGCATTTCATCCCTGCTGTATGTGCTGAGGATCGGTGATGAGAAGGAAGGCAAGCAGGACTGCAGGGTGACCAGAGGAAAGTGGTGCGGGGAGGGGGTCGCACGCAGCACTGCCTGTTCCTGGTGCTTGCAGCAGAATGGTGCTGCCAGCCATAGAGCTGTTTGGAAGTAATTTGCACATCACTTCCTGACAGCAGCTTTGGCGTTAGCTGTAGATGTGACCCATGTGCTAAAAACCGGGAGGGGGGGGAGGACCACTCACATGGGCACACTTTTCACACTCACTCATTCTTTAGTGCTGCAGTGGGGGTACGTGGAGTCCCTGGTGGGAAAAGTTATTAGAAGGAAATGAAACCGTATTTAAATGTCCTTCTCCTGTGATGTCTAGACTCAGAGATTAGCCCGCAGATTACTTGATGTTTCACCTTGGTTTTATGTTTCTCTTCTTCAGGACCAGCTCTCTGCTGACATGTACAGTTTTGTGGCCAAAGAAATTGACTATGCAAACTACTTTCAAACGGTAAGGGTCCAGGAAAGCAAGACTGGAAAAGTCTCCTGGCCAAAGTCTTGGTGCAGACAGGAAGGGAATGTGGGTATAGAACTCTTGGTTGTTTGAACATATCGCAGATAAAGTGGGGGTTGCCTTTCTACTGCTGAATCATTCTACCTTTTACTACTTCTTGTCCAAATTTCTTTCAGAAATCTAAGAATAAAACCCCACCTTATCCCTGAAAGTCATTGCCTTTCAGTTATCTGTGGCAGTATTCTTACCTAAGAGTAGTTTTGCTTTCTTTCTTTGTGGACATCTGGCAGTATTTGGAGACATTTGTGGTTGTCAGCAGTGAGGAAGGTAACACTGCATCTAGTAGCTAAGAGGCCAAGGTGCTATGAAGCCCCCTGGAGTGTCTAGGGCAGCTTCCTACCACAAAGAATTAATCTGGCCCAACATGTCAGTAGGACCGGTATTGAGAAACCAATTTGTCTAATGGCAGGGACCTGATGAGATTGGGATGATAACTACTTCACCTCTACTACCTACAGTAGCAAGTAGGTAAACAGTGAGTGATGTAGAATGTTTGCCTGCCTCTTAGCAATGCAAGGGGTTTTTGAGAGTTAAGAAGCAGGAAGTAGCAGAATCTGAGTCATGGAAACTGAAGTAATCCAGCTCAGATAATTAGGAGGATAGCTGTCTGCTCAGTAAATGCGAGGCAATAAAAAAAAAAGCATGGATAGAGCAATAACAAAGAATGAAAGTGCTTACCTTTAAAGTTGAGAATAAAACACTAAAATCTGAATACTTTCTAAAAAATGGTCAAGAAAGAGATGGAATGATAAGGCAAGAGGGTAAAGAGGAACAAAAGGAAAAATTTTGATAAGTATAAAATGCCTTGTGGAATTTGACAAAATGACTGTGGGCTGTTAGCAGTTTTCCAGCACTGTCAGTCATGGCCCAGGGGCCCAGTCGTGTCCCTTCCACCCTGCAGAAGAGCGTTATTGATGTTTACCTCCCCTGTAACCACTGATGCAGAGCGCTTCTTTACTCACACCTTTCATAACACGCCCGATTTTAGGAAAGAAGGGGGGACTTGGAAAGTGAATGAAGGGACTGCACTTGGGTTTTCAGCGGCCCTTGTCAGCATCTCAGCTGCTATTTAAGTAATGGAAGGCTGACAGTACGACTCCTTGAAGGACTTGTTCTGTGGACCCCATCCCCACAGCCACAGCAGTTTTACCTCCCAGCATACTTGAAGAGGATAGTGGCTTGAGTCATAAGTTCTTTGATCTGTCCTATATTTTAACTAATTTGGCAGAAATCAAGACATAGACAGGTTAACTTAACCTGTATATCTTACAGGCCAGTGAATTTGTAAGTATGTTATGAATTTCTAAAATTGTTTTTCTATTTATATCTACCTATTGTTGTACAGCTCTTTGCTGCCTTTTGCTTTGAGGAAGGAGTGCCAGGTGATGTGGGGGTGACTAAAGCAAGTTCCCTAAGCTAGGTTCTAGCTCTGGAGAGGCTCTCCTGTTCGTTCACGGTTGTCCTGCTACACAAATTTCAGCATACAGGGACTCCTCTGTGACACAGGATAAAGCATGCCATGGTTGTAGGTGGACTGGAGGAAGGAGCAGGGAGGGGCTCCAGCTCCTTCCCCAGTGAGCAGGCACTTTCATGCCACCAAAGCCTGTGCTCTTGCCCTTGGCAAAGGGTAATGCTGGCCCTTGTATTTTCTCAGCTAATAGAAGTGCAAGCTGAATACCACAGGAAATCTCTGACACTGCTACAGGCTGTGTTGCCTCAAATAAAAGCACAACAAGGTAAGTGCATGCTTTAGGGGTGGGGTCGGGGGCTGGAGAGCTGCTTGCCCTCCAGATGAGACCTATTCCCTGTGTTTGTTCACCCTGGTGCTCCACTGTTGAAGATCATATTTAGATGGGGTCACCAGAACTTCACAAACTGCTGTTGATCCAGTTACAGTGAAGCCAAGCACACCCATCCGTACGCACTGCTTCTCTCTGGGGGTGAATCAGGATGGGTTACTTTAACCCAACCTTGCTTGCTGTGGCTGGCCACTTGTCCGCATCTGCCTTTGTCTCCATCATCCCTAAAACCACCAGAATGAAGATTCCTTAGTGCCACCATTTCTTTGGTAGCCCCAAGAGAGACTAGGCGATAGTGGGGAAGAAAGATGTCAAAACGAGTGGCCTTCTGAGCTGCAGACTGACCCCTTTCTTGCTCCTCCCCCGCAGAGGCCTGGGTGGAGAAGCCTTCCTTCGGGAAGCCTCTGGAGGAGCACCTCACGATCAGTGGCCGGGAGATCGCCTTCCCCATCGAGGCGTGTGTGACAATGCTGCTGGAATGTGGCATGCAGGAGGAGGTAGGACAGAGCTGGCCAGCCCCAGCCTCCAGCAGGCCTCCTCCCAGAGGCAGAGCTTATGAGGCCTTCAGCCTTTTGTCATCCCCACTGCAGCCCCCTCAGATCCAAACATGTAGAGGTGCAGGATACAGACCCTGTCTTGCAGACACTAACTTATCCTGCTTTGTCCCAGGAGCATTCACTTTTACAGGGAGAATGAAGGACTGTGGGAGACTGATACTGGCCAGACATGAGAATTATGTCAGAATTATGTGTAAAATATGACCCGATTCTAGCCATTGTTTCTTCATATTTAATATGACATGGTGATTTTGGCAGTCTGCTGCTATTACTATTCCCAATATTATAATTGCTTCTACTACTATGAATTTTCCCTCCTTCTTCACCTCACCTGCCTTGTCCTCTTCCTCCTTTTGTTTAAAAGTTTTCTAATTTTCGCAGTAGACCTCTTAACCTTTAGGATCACAACTCTTCAATAGAGATACTTGAAATCTAATTAATGGAGACATTAGGAAGTGCTTTATAAGAGCCCTGTGTAAAATAAATAAATAAATAAATAAACAAACTATGAAAGATCAGTGGCAGTTGTTTTCATTGCTGTTTAAATCATTTCCAGGGAGACAGATCCATCTTTAGTTTCTTCCTTAGGCTATTTTAATATCTTTACTTATCTTTCTGTGACCTAATCAACCAATCCATACTTATTTAGAGCATGTCATATGTTTATTACTGAGCAAAGTCTAAGAATGAGATGGGGGCTTAAAAACTCCTTGGTAGAGATGAGTCTAGCATCTGTCCAGTAAGCCTGATTAATCCAAAACAGGGCGTAGTCTTTAAGTATTAGTATAAGTGGACCATCAAAGGCTGTGGAAGAGAAAGAAGTCCGTGAACTTTCAAACCTATGTGGGTTGCTTGCTATGTGCCAGACCTTTTTAAGATGCTGGATATTCAAAAAAGGAGTGGGAAAAAGTGTTTCTTTTTGTTGTTGTTGTTGTGGTTTTGTTTTGTTTTGACTATATTTATTCCTTAACTGCCTCAGAGAGTAGCAGGAGGGATGGCATAAGTGTACCCAAAGCAAGCAGGAATATTTTGAGGGAGATTAATGGCAGTGTGTCTTTTAATGTAGTATTTTTTGAAAAATGTAAACATTCACCATATCTTTTAGTCACACCTGGTATCTCTGAAAGATAAAGAATGTTTTAAAATATAGCTACAATAGTATAATATTCAAATACTATAATATTATAGTACTATTATATAGTTTATTAGCATCATCAAACATCTAGTCAGTGTAAATTGATTCTTGAGGAGTGGTTTCTTACATCCTGATCTTCTTATTTCCCTCTGTCCCCTTCTGCTTCTTTCTTTCTTTCCTGTCCTCTCTACCTCCTTCCTATTTTCCTTTTTCCCTACTTTTCATTAGTTCTCCTTTGTTGACAAATATGTTCAGGTTTCCTGCAGCCTAGAAAGAAAAAATATGTTCCTTCAACCAATCTGCAACTTCATGTTCCTTCCCTAGTTCATTAGTTTTTTACGCTGCCCCATTTTCTTAAAATAACTCTCAAGACTTGCTTCTTGTGCATCTTTAACACTACTTATTTACTGATCTTCCTCCTGTGGTGTCATTTCTGTCCCTAGCCCTGAGCTAAAACTCCATCCCCTGAGGAGTGACCCCAAGGAGCCCAGGTTGCCAGATCTGATAGCCCAGGCCCCACCTCCCTGGCTACACCAGTACCTGATGTTACTAATTGTACTGTCTTTGAAGCAGTGGCTGCCTGAGGCTCCTGTTAATTCTGAGCAGAACATAGGGCCTACAGCATGTCCTGCTCGGCACTCTCTGTCTGCCCTGCTCTCCATCCACGCCTCCCTGCAGGGTCATCAACTTCTGTGGCTTCACCTCAGCCTCTGTGAGGGTTCTTCCAGTGAGAGGGCTACATTTCTGTGTTTGCTGTCATTCTTCAACATTCCTATGCACGTTTTCCGCTACTACCTCGAAAATGACTCACTGTCTCAGCAGTCCTTCCCTCAATGGAACAGTGTTCTTTGAGTTATGCAATCAAAATCTAAAGGCTTACCTAGTATTCCCTCCTTACCACAGGAGATATGTCCCAGGACTCCCAGTGGATACTTGAAACCATGGGTAGAACCAAACCTTATATTCAGTATGCTTTTTCTCTATACATATACACTTGTGATAAAGTTTAATTTAGAAATCAGGCACAGTACGAGGTAACAATAATATCTAGTAGAACAGTTTTAGCAGTGCATTGCAATAAGTTATTCAAACTTTATGAATTATTTATTTCTAGAACTTTCCATTTAGTATTTCCGGACTGTACTTGGCCATGGATGTTTAGAATTATGGAAAGTTAAAGTGAGAGGTGGCAATAATATTTGGCATTCTGACCCTGTCCTTGGCATTGTCCATTGCCACATACTCCTGGCTCTTCCTGCTTGGCATTGGTTTGGTTTTTTGAAGATCTAAACCATTCCTTTTGTGTCTGTCATAACAGCCTTGCAGATACATTTCCAAATATGTTCACACAACCTGCCCACTCATGCCATAGAGGTTTGGACACCTGTTGATCTGACAAGTTCTCTATCGAGAAGAGAGTGAGACATTGTAGTGGCCAAAAACTTAGTCCAGACCAGGAACATTGTCTTCTAAAGGACCTTGAAGACTCCTTGGACCTAGAAGTTTAAGGAGCAAGGAGTAGGGGCTGGGGATTTAGCTCAGTGGCACAGCGCCTGCCTGGCAAGCACAAAGTCGTGAATTCGATTCCCAATACCGAGAAAAAAAAAAAATCAAAAATCAAAAAAAAAAGGAGCAAGGAGTAGTCCACTAGCTCGTCTCTTAGTCTGTGGGTTATGTCACAGAACACTAGGGCTGACAGGGTGGAACAGACTGAGAGGGCTTCGTGTGTAGCTTCCCAGAGACTTGGAGGCCCCTTTCCAGACTTGACTTGTGTTTGTCTTCTCTTCTGCACACCCCTGTCCTCCTCTTCTCTTTCTGTGTGTAGCTTACTTTTGCTCTACAAAGCGCAGAGATTCATTTGCATGAAGTGAAAGCAGTTTCAAAGTAACACTAACAACGGAACAAGGGGACTCCCTCACACACCAATCCCAGTCTGCCCTTTCTCTGAGGACAGACTATTTGGTTCATAGACTCTGTGTGGTTCTTTATCTGGAGCTCCCCAGTGTGTGTGCACACGTGCATGCATACACTTACACACACACACACACATACACACATCATAGGCCCTTTCCCATCCAACTTGCTAGACCTCAACCTCTGCTCATGTCTCCATCAAATTATTCTGCGAAGTTTATCTTAAATATATGAGAACAAGAAGTCTTATATACACCAGTACAATGTACCAGTGCAATGAGCCACCCTGACACTAGGCGGTGAAAGCTGCAGGGTGGGTAAAGGAGACCCAGTTCTTGCTCTTGAGTTGCTTATGCTGGAAGGAGGAGATGGAAAGTCACAGTGCTGACACGTAGTTCTGGGTGAAATGCACATGTTTCTTTGTGTTAGCTTTGCATGTTTCTATTTAGCTGTTATGTCATTGAGTTGCAGGCTGTGCACTGACCCCCTGTCCTGTTGGTAGGGCCTCTTCCGTGTAGCTCCTTCTGCCTCCAAGCTGAAGAAGCTTAAAGCTGCGCTAGACTGCTGTGTGGTGGACGTGCAGGAATACTCAGCCGACCCCCATGCTATTGCAGGTGGGTGCCCATGGCCTCTGAGCAGGGTGTTTCAGCAGGGACTCCAGGGAAGGGTGAGCACACAGATTGTGACTCCATGTCAGCAACACCAAAAGAAGTGGCTTCCTCACATGCTTTAGGTGTGTACACTCAGCGCCCAGTATTCTGCCTGGTTGCTCTGGCCCCTGGAAGGGAGGTCTCCCTCATATTCAAGAGATGAGGTCAAGTGAGAAATTGGGGGGCAGGGGAGAGGTCAAAGCAATTGTCAGTGCAGATCCCATTGCCAGAACCCAGGCTCATTCATGTGAGAATCCACCTCTGAATCCTGTCATGTTGCTTAGGGGACCCTTCTCCAGTGGAGCCATGTGGATGCCGCAGGGTGGTGAAGCCTGTATCTGTTGTGCCATAATGCCTCATAGACATTATTGTATTTATGTTCAGGGGCTTTGAAATCTTACCTCCGAGAGCTGCCAGAACCTCTTATGACCTTTGAACTCTATGACGAGTGGATCCAGGCTTCCAAGTGAGTACCTTGTGTAGGGTGTCTTGTGGGTTAGAGCTTATTGGGAATTAACAGTTGTCCTTCAGTTTTGGTGAAGCATTGGTTCCAGAACCACTTTATGCTCTGGCCCTTTATGCAAAATGTATAGCATTTGCAAACAACCTACACATATCCTTTCATATATTTTAGATTACTTGTAATGTAGTACCTCGTGTAGTGTAAATGTTATGTAAATAGTTCTTATACTGTATCATTCAGGGATTAAGGATAAGAAAAAATGTCTGCCCATGTTTAGAACAGGTGTGGCCAGCATAAGCCTAACACTGTGCAGAGTTCATAGTTGATTGCATCCATGGATGAGAACCAAGCACTGCAGAGGGCTGAGTGTATTTACTGAAAGTGTGGGATCCTACCCTGGGTTCTAGCAGCTCTATTTCCTGATATCTGTCATGAAGGAGTGCTTTGATAGGTTCCCAAAGAGACATGCTCAGGATGCTGATTGCAGCATTGTTTGGGATAGTAGGAGTCAGGAAGGCTAAAGGCCCTTGGATGGTGTGAGTGCGGAGGGCCTGGCTTACTGAGCCTTGCTGTGTGTACCCTGTGACGTACTCTGCAGCAGCTAGAAAACAGTTACAGCTGCGCAGGCCCGTGTGAAAAACTGAGAAGATTTATCATTGAGTAAAGTAAGGTGAGTCAATGAGGACACATACAGTATTGTATTTTTGTAAAAAGAAAAAGAAACTCCTTACACACTCAGATAATGGAATTTTAAAGATGCATCTGTGCCTACAAGGTGCTCCTGGAAAGGCTCATGCAGGTGGTGGCAGTGATAAGAGTGGGGGCAGAGAGTGGGGCGGGGGTCTCTACCCTCAACTGTAATAGGAATATTTAGCAGCAGCTATTTAATAATAGAAAAACATAGCATGTGGGCAGTGCCTGCCTGCTGCCACTCAGTCCTGGAGATGCGCCTGAGCGACAGGAGCGAAGCCCAGGACCGGTGGTGGGTTGGGACGATGGAGAATAAAGAGAGCGAACAGGGGGGCAGAGGCCACAGGCGAAGCCACCACCAAGTGACACGCTCTAAAGTATGGTCTTCTCTTGTGATTCCTGGCTTCTTTCCTCAGTTTCTGCATGCGTTGGGAAGGTATTACGTGTTCTCTTTGGCCATAGGTAAGAGCTGTTTAAGGAAGTGCTGTTATTGGAAGTAATCTGCATTAACTAGTAGACAACACTGGGGCAGGTGAGTTGGCACCAGAGTGATGGTGGTGGAGACAAAGGCAGAGGTTGTCCAGGCAGAAGAGAGGAAGAGAGGAAGGAGGGAGAACATGTTTCTGAGGAAGCCTGGAGGGAGTGGCTACTTAGCAAGATGCTATGAACAGAATTTCTAGAGACCTCCAGTTGTGGAACTGAATCTCAAGGACAAGCAGCGTAGCTTCTCAGAAAGAACCCTGGAGAATGTATCTGATGCTAATAGCAATTTTGTGATGAATGATTTATAATTTTAATTTACAAAATAAAAAATTTTACTTGACACATAATTGTGCAGACTTATGGGGTATAATGGGATATTTCAATACACATGTACATTGTGCCATGATCAGATCAGGATAAATAGCATATCCATCCCCTGAGACATTTATTATTGATCCTTTCTACTTCTTGAAGGACTGGAGGCTAAAAGAGACTCAGCAGGACTGTCCAGTGAAGCTGAACTCGAATGTGCGGTCAGGGAAAGTCCGTGCCGGCTGGATTACATAATACCTTTTAAAGTGCCTTTTTAAAGGGCTTGCTGAGTATGTGATACTCTTTTATCTCATTGTGATGAGTAAGTGGATTCCATGGTGATATTAATAAAGGGTACCATGTGTTGAGTGCTTATTAGAGGCTTCGCATTGCTCTGAGCTCATTACAGATTTTAACTTAGTTTTCACAATAACTTTATGAACAGGTTCCTCATCGTTTTACAGAGGTACAGAAAGGGTGCATAGCAGCGGGTTACTTCCTAGCTGATATATGGCCAAGTGAGAACTTGAATCCAAGCCTCTCAGGTCCAGGTCCTTGTGCTTACCCACAGCACTGGATGCCTCTCCAGAGCAAAACTGGTGCTGGTGATACCATAGTCCTTAACGGAAACACCCCCTTTTTAACTGAATATATAATTGAAATGCATAAAGTGAGCAAGAGAAGAGCTCGGTGCATTATAACCTGGGCGATATGCTGGCTCCCACTTACTTCCAAACCGTTAGGAGGGTGCCTGACACAGCGGGGAGCTTAGTGCACCTTCACTGAGTTTCAGTAAATACAAAGTTGAGCATCATCTGCCCTTTGTCAGAGGCAAAATTACTACAGCTTTACTCTAAGGGTCTCATTAGTTTTGTAATCCAGGAGCTGGACAGCAGGCAGCTGCAGGGTGGGTGTCCCTGAGCTGAGCAGGTGTTGCAGTATAGACCTTGAATATCCCCACAAGGCTTGTGTTGAGAAGCTGGGTTTCTGGAAGATGGCTGGATCAGGAGGTGCTGCACTCATCAGTGAGTTGCCCTTAGAAGGTGGGATCTGGTTTAAAGAGACCAATCCTTGAGGCTGTGGCCTGGGAGGGCGTGGCCTGGGAGGGCCTAGCTCCTGCCCTGGCTCCTCCCTTTAGTCTTTGCTTCCTGACTGCCAGGAACAGCTTTCTTCCACCTACCCTTCTACCATGCCCACCCTGCCCTGGAGCCAGCTGGGTATGCCTGAATCGTAAAAGACCATGAGCTAGGACAGACCTCCCCTCTTTAAGTTGTGGGTATGAGAATTTTGTCTGCAGCGACCAGGCAGTGACAAAGGCTGCAGGTGAGGCTGGTTTTGTAGGCAGAAAAGGCTAAGGGAGGAGAAACAGGGAACAAAGAGCAAGTTGGTCGTTTCAGAGTGACTATTCTTACAGGGCTAAAACAGAGGGCATGTCCTTGTCATGCTGTCTCAGGAAAACTAGGCCTCTTCTGATTGCTGTGAATCTCCTGCTTTTGAAAAACTGGACCTTTCTAAGTTCAGTTTGATTTTATGATACTCAGTACAAGTGAGCCCATTCTGGTCCGGTCTGGTCTTTCGGGGTCCATTGACTGAGGTCTGTCCAAAGCAGTGCCCTGCCATTAACTGTACCACCTGTTACTTTAAGAACGGTTGAACAGAAAGGGGAGTAGGGCCGGGTATCATGAAGTTGCCTTAGCAAATGACACAAAGGACAACAGTGGCAGCAACATCTGCTGCAAATGCCAGCATGTAATTTTGATTGTGAGCTTTTATTTTATTTTTTTTAATTTTTAATTTTTTTGTCTTTTTGAGACAGGGTCTCACGATGCAGTTCAGACTGGCCTTGAACTCACTTTGTAGCTGAGGCTGGTCTCAAACATGCAACAGTCCTGCCGGGGATATAGCTCAGTGGCATGAGCACCTGCCTGGCAAGCACAAGGTCCTGAGTTCTATTCCCAGTGCCCCCCGCCTCCAAAAATACTAAAAACTTTCAGAGGTCCTCCAGCTTCAGCCTCCCAAGTTCTGGGATTACAGGCGTGCACCACCACGCCCAGCTTGATTGTGAGCTTTTAATGAACTAGCAACAAAGCTGGGCACTTTGTACAGATTCCTTTATACAGCTTTAACCAGCTGTATGAAGCAGTATTATTATGAACCCCATTGTAGAGAGAAAGAAAGTTTCACAGAAGCTGAAGAATTGGCCCAAGATCGCAGTCAGGGTGGAGCTGCGTCTTGAGGCTCCCTACACACGCCCCACTGTGGTCAGGCGTTGGCCACAGCTTATAAGCTGTTACTTTCCATTTCTAAATGGAATGTTTGGTTTCCACACTGGGCTCCTACTTAAAGTTCCTTGTGGATAATGCCTGCCTCTTTCTCAGGGTTGAAACAAGAGGAAAGAATATCCCCTTGGTCAGAATTAATAGGGGAACCTCGAGATATACCAGCCACATCCCTGGGACCTCACCATAGTAGTGTTTATCTCTATTGTTCAGGAGAAAAAGTTCTTTGAATGTAATGCTTTCCTGTAGGACTTCACATCCATCTCTGTCCAGGGTGAACAGATCCCCCAAGCTAGGTGCCCGCAGATGTATAAGAAAAGTAAGAAAAACATCAAACCAAGACAGCCAAAATCCTGTGATCAGGTGCTAGCAGCCTCCAGGACTGACTGACTCCGGATTACCATCTTCAGTAACCTTTTATTCAGAATCCACCCAGGAGGCAGCAGAGGAACCCCAGAGTATCAACTGTTTGAGCAAGGACAATACAACTCAATTATCATAGGAATAGGCTGACCAGAAAGCCATCATGTTATCTTCCTTTGCACATATCTCAGCAAAGTATCTACTATTGATCCTGAGGCTTACAATGCTTATGCTAGACTTCCTCCAGAACCCAACAGTCATGGCTTGGTCAGACCTCAGGCAACACACAAAATAGTAACTAAGGAATGTCCTTCTCCACACTTTCCCACCATATAGGCCTTGATACAGGTTTAAGTAAACATGTAACCCTATAAGATAAATACTTAGAGAGAGGGAGGAATCTAATAGACTTACCAATGAGCTTGTAAAGAAACCCTGATAAACAATGGGCTTTATAAATAAAGGAGCCCTCTAACAAAAGAAGTGAAAGATCTATTCAGTGAAAACTACAGTACTTTGAAAAAAGAGATTGAAGAGGATTTCAGTAAATGGAAAAATATTCCTTGCTCATGGATAGGAAGAACCAACATTGTGAAAATGCCATATTACCAAAATTTTTGTACAGATTCAATGCAATTCCCATTAAATTACCATTAGCATACTTCACAGATCTAGAGCAAACATTCCTAAAATTCATCTGGAACCAGAAAAGACCCAGAATAGCAAAAGCAATCATGGGCAACAAAGACAAGTCAGGTGGAATCACAATCCCTGACCTGAAATTATACTACAGACCTACTGTAATAAAATCGACCTGGTACTGGCTAAAAAACAGACCCAAGAATCAGTGGAACAGACTGGAAGAAACAGCCACAACCACAAACACACTCAGCCACTTAATCTTTGACAAAGGGGCCAAACAAGTTCACTGGAAGAAAGATAGCATCTTTAATAAATGGTGCTAGATAAATTGGCTTGCCACCTGCCAAAGACTGAAAATAGATCCAGGTCTATCACCATGCACCAAACTCAAGTCAAAATGGATCACAGATCTCAATATTAAAACAGAAACACTAAATCTGTTGGAAGAGAAAGTAGGTAGAAACCTTGAAGACATAGGGGTAGGCAGAGTTCATGAACAAAAACCAAACCACATGAGAAATACTTCAAAGAATCAACAACTGGGATCTCATCTTACTGAAAAGTTTTTGCACATCTAAAGAAATCACCAGCAGAATAAAAAGAAAACCCACAAATTGGGAAAAAATTTTATCTGACTGTCCCTTAGACAGTCAGCTAAAGGACTTCTATCTAAAACATACAAAGAATTAAAAAACTTCAGCCCTCCCAGATTCAAAGACCCAATCCAGAAATGGGCATCTGAGATGAATACACACTTCTCAGACAAAGAAATACAGTTGGCAAATAAATAGACGAGAAAATGTTCAATATCTTTAGTCATTCGAGAAAAGCAAATTAAAACAACATTAAGATTTCATCTCATCCCAGTAAGAATGGCTATCATTAAGAAATCAATCAATAACAAATGCTGGCAAGGCTGTGGAGGAATAGGAACTCTTCTCCACTGCTGGTGGGAGTGCAGACTGGTGAAACCACTGTGGAAAATTAGTTTGGAGATTCCTCGGCAAACTAGGTCTAGAGGTCCCATTCAACCTGGCTATTCCCCTTCTGGGTATTTTCCCAGAAGAACTGAAAACATCATATCACAGCGATATATGTGCACCCATGTTTATAGCAGCACACTTTGTAATAGCTAAATCGTGGAAACAACCCAGATGTCCATCCACTGAGGAATGGATAAAAAGTTGTGGTATTTTTACATAATGGAATATTACTCAGCTATGAAGAAAGATAAACTTGAGGCTTTTACAAGTAAATGATCACAACTAGAGACCATACTTATAAGTGAAATAAACCAGACCTCCATGTGTAAGCAACATATTGTCTCACTAGTGTAAGAACCTGAAAGAGTGAATGAAAATTAGGCAGTATGATAGACATTTTGAAACAAAAGGAAACTGCTCAAAAGTAAAGAGCAACTGGGATGAGTGAAAAGAGAAAAGAAAGAAGGGGAAAATTATGTCTGTATGTATATACAGGATAGTAACATAGTTGTACTACTGACTTCTATTGCTTTATTGAAAGGAATAGTTAAGGATTAGTTATTTGATCAATCTTGCATGTCTGTATTTGTTTTGCTGCGTAACCACTTTGAAAAAATCAATATGTAATACAACAACAATTGTTAATTTCCTATCACTTTGTCTGAATTTCAGTATTGCTTGTATTGTTCTTGTGTTATTTTGTAAATGTATGTGTGTTTGTTAAAAAAAAAATAAAGAAGCCCTGATAGTAAATCACTTCGTGCAGTGAAAAATCCTTCAGGTAGTGAAAATTATCCATTCCCTGAGTTATGTTTCCTAAGGTCACATTTCTTTACATCGATATAATTTACTTACTCAGAAGTTACTCAGCGTCTGTTATCTACCAGATGTCAAAGAACTTAATATGGTCTCCAGGAGGAGTTAACTCCCTAACTGGCCTACTGTACTGGCCTGCTGTTAATGCCACAGCCTGCACTCCAGAGCATGTCTCTGGCTCTGACCTCCTACCCTCACATGCTAGCCTGGCACATTCACCTGAGATGTGGTGTGTGCAGAACAACTTTTATTAAAACAGCATAGGATAAGACAGAAGAAGAGCGTAGATGGGGAAATATGGTACCCAAACACTTGTGATGATAGCTCACTAATGTTGTCAGTTACAGTGGTTGGCTCCTTACTGTTCAGTATGAAGATGACTCTCTAGGTAATGTGAATGGCAATGAAACCTCACTGATTCACACCCAATGGCTTTTCCTATTAATTTCCCAGTATTCAGGAGCAAGACAAGAGGCTTCAGGCTCTGTGGAATGCTTGTGAGAAATTGCCCAAGGCCAATCATAACAACATCCGGTAAGTAGGTGCTGAAGACACATGGGTCAAGGTTGTTTTGAGTCCTAGCTAAAGTTTTCTCCTAGGTCAAAGTCACAGTAACTAGCGTGTACAGCCTTTTGTGGTGGTCTAGGTGATCATGTCTCTTCTCAGTCCCAAATAACCTGTGAACAAAGCAGAGGTAGTTATTACCATTTTTTAGGAAGGAAATAGGCTTCAAGGAGCCATAGCATGGTGGAGACTAAGTAACCAGTCATAAAGTAGTTCAATCAGGTCCTCTGATTTGCGAGGAACAATGTATAATACAGGTATCTTGGGGGAGTGCACCCAGGACTTGCACACTAAACATCTCTAGCTTTTAAAATATTTTTTATTTTGAGGGTCTCACTTGTGATCCTCCTGCCTTAGCTTCTCAGGGTGCTGGGATTACAGGCATGCACCACCATGCCGAGCTTGCAAGTATCTTAAAATATTGGGGATTTATGATAAAAAATAGATGCTCCTGGACAGACAGAAACTGACTAGTGCTGGAGCCTGAGAGGACTGATGTGTCCGTGGAAGCGAAGGCAGGAAGAGGGGGAGAATGTGTTCTGTGCTCCTCTATTTATGAGACACAGCTGTGTCCACATGTCCGTCTTTCCCCTTTTTTGCTACTTCCCCCTGCTTTGGATATCTTGCTCCTACCCCTGGCTTCTGTCCTTTCACATCCTGCTCTCTACCTGCTTGCCTTGCTGGCTCCTTCCTGGCCCTGCTGTCTCTCCCCCCCGGGTCCTTCAGACGCAGATTTTCAGCTTCAGCTTCTGTTGCCATCTGCCTGATTATAACTGTTTTCCTGTTTAAAATCCCAAGAGCAATGATATGGCAGATTCTCAAAAAATTTCACAGAATCACCACGTGAGCCAGCATGACCCCGCAAAGAATTGAATCAGGGACTTGATTTTTGTGAAACCATGTTCAAAGCAGCATTACTAGTCAAAAGTAGAAGTCACCCAAGTTACTTCAGGCAAAAAATAGATTAAAATGTAGTATATGCATAGTGGAATATGAAATTCTGATTCTTGGTGGCAGTGCAGATGGATCTTGAGGAAATAATGCTAAGTAACACCAGCCAGACTCAAAAATGCAAATGTTTATGAGTCTACTCATAAGAATTACCTAGAATAGCCAGGCTCCAGAGACAGAACGAATGGTAGTTGCCAGGGTTGGTGGGAGTGGAGAACGCCGAGGTGATTGCTTAATGGGAACAGTCTGGGAAGGTAAAAAGGCTGTGGAGGTGGATGGTATTGAGGGTTGGCCAACACTGTGGATATTCTTAATGCCACTGAAATGCACACCTCCAAAATGGGTTAAAATGGTAAAACTTAGGTATATTTTTCTACAGTTAAAAAAATTCTGAGAGCAAAATCCAGTCAGTGCAGCTCACCACATGCTAAAGAGCAGGGCGCTTGGCTGTTGGCCAGCTACTGGGCTGGCAGCTCTCAGCTGTCCCACGTCCTGGTGCAGTCCTGTGTGGCCCCTTCAAGGGTGAAGCATGGTTAGGAGAGGCTGTGCTTGGAGGTGACACAGTGACCACATAGTGGCTACTTGGTAAGATGACAGGGATGGTCCTCTTTCTGCTGAGCTGACAGAGGATGAGAAAAAAAAAAAACTCGAAGGAAGTTACTTTGTCATGATCCAAGCAAAGCAGGGTTAGGACCACAGGTTTTTGTAACTGAGAATTCTGGAGAAAACATATGCTCCTGAAGCTTCTTATTAGGGCCCAGTGGGATTCTAAGGTGGTGTCCAGGGCTGGCTTTTGTGCCTGATTCGTATATAGCTTCTTCGCCGAGTCTTTTTAATAAGGAATTCATTGAGGTGTCATTCATACAGCGTTGTGCTGTTTGAAAGTGTGCTGGTCAGTGGCTTTCAGTGCATTCATAGAGCTGTGCAGCTGTCGACGCTGTCCGTTTGCATCACTGCTGAAAGAGACCTGGCTCCCATTAGCAGTATTCCTCATGTCCTCACCAGCCCCTGGCAGCTGCAGCTGTACAGCATTTCGTGTTATCTGTTTATCCTTCGATGGCATTTCAGTGGTTTCCACGTTTTGGCTGTGATGAATAGTGCTTGCTCTGAACATGAGTGCACCAGCTTAGGCATGGACTTCCTTCTCTCAGGTGTGGGAGAATGCTAGGTCATGAGCTCTGCCTGTGTTTAACGTTTTCATCAGGTCTTTCTAGAAAATCTGAGGGTAACTCCAAGGGCATCAGCCCTCAGGTGTGAGTGCCTCTACTGACATTACCCAGACACTTGATCACCTCTGCACACAGGGAGGGAAGCAGATGGCAGACCTTGACCAGTGGAAAGAAGCTCAGCCATCCTATACTAAGCCAAGAGGAAAGGTGAGGACCTTTCCTGGCCAGTGTTTTCTGAAGCCCGTGTTGGCCTCTACCTCAGAGACTTGGAAAGAGGATACCGAGTTCCCATTTTCCAACACATGATGCATCTTCATTATATTGTGGGGTGTATGACTTCTGGTATCTGTAAGACATGCTACGTGGAAGCTGTTTCCATCCAGTCCTGGGAAGCATGGCTGGTGTCAAGGCCTAGTTAAATCTGCCCCTTCTCCTTTTATCTTCCAGGTACTTGATCAAGTTTTTATCCAAGTTATCAGAATATCAAGATGTAAACAAGATGACTCCCAGTAACATGGCAATTGTCTTAGGACCCAACCTTCTATGGCCACAAGCAGAAGGGTGAGTACTAGGAGAAGAGACCTGGGGTCCACGGGGTGTGGGGGGGGTGTGGATGGCCATGCTGCAGGTCATTACCTGTCTCAGCTATTTGGCAAGTCCTAGTTATTATATAAAGTTATCGGCTTAGGAATAGGCACAGAATTCTATAATGCTGCAAGTCTGAAGGGAGAACCTTCCCTGAGCTAATCAAAGTCAGCATCCAGATGACAGGAAAGAGGGAAGGGATGCAGTAGTACTAGACAAGGCAAGCTCTGTCAGGCCCCTGGGCTCTTGCCGTAAGAGGATCCCTCCCAGCAGCAGGATTGGGAGGGACGGAGGGCTGTTTCTGACAAGACAGGAGAGTTGGAAAGAGGATGGACCTGGCAGTGATGAGAGCCACCCTTTGTGTTGCGAGGGCCTTCATGGGTATTACTCGTTTCCCTTGGAGTTGCCCTCATTCAGAAAGGTGAAGCATCCATCCAGAGAGAGCCGGTTCACAAGTGTAGGCCTGTACTGTTCCAGTCCATGGCCCATTCACAGCCTGGGTGGCCAGAGGAGCAGATGTAAACAAGATGGCAAGATGTAAACAATTGCCATGTTACTGGGAGTCATCTTGTTTACATCATTACCACCCTTCCTTGGCTTGTAACCCCACATCCCACCCTCGTGCTCCACGCTTGCAGGAATATCACCGAGATGATGACCACAGTTTCACTGCAGATTGTCGGGATCATCGAGCCCATCATCCAGCACGCGGACTGGTTCTTCCCTGGGGGTATGTGGCGGCTTCCTGCTGTTGTGGGAGGGGCAGAGGAGCAGGAAGACAACTGTGAGTTGGGAGCTTTTGAGACATAGGACCACTGCCTCCCAGCTTCTGTGTGGTTTGTTAATCTCTCTACACACAATTAGACATTCCCACGAATGCACCCAGATATTAGAGTTCTGGCAGCTTCCTTCTTATCCCTGCCTGAGGGAAGTTCTGGCATGAAGGTGCCCACTGCCTGTCTAACCGAGTCAGTGGACTGTGCTGGTCTCAGGTCCATATCATGGTTTCTTCAAGTCTGTGCATTGTGGGAAGCTTGTTCAGAAAGGAGAGAAAGTTCTGCTCCAAACTGATTTATAGACGCAGAGGGACACTGAACCTCAGGTCCACGGGGACTTCATTTGCTGATCACAGGTCACCTTGATTGTTGTTACTGCTGTTTTGCTGCCCTGAGCTGTGCCCTTTGCTTTGCCTTTCAGTATATACAGGGGAGGCTCAAAGGCAGTGAGATGCTTTTTTCAGCCTGGTTTGAAATTAAGCTCTCTAGGCATCTTCCTCTGAGGGAGTGTCGGAGGTGTTCTGAGCCATGCATGCATCATTGCAGAAGTATGTCTCAGTAGTGGCAGTTTTGAAGAGATAGCCATTGTTACACTAAGTTTGGTGTTTGCCCCCTCCCTGAAAAGCGATACTGTACCTTAGATGTAATAAATATCAAAGGTCAGCTTTTAGCCATGCAGCCGCCACTCACTCATATGAGAACAAAATGGCAGTAATTCTGTGACCAGTCAGTGCTGACATGACATCAAAGAAGTTTGTCTTCCTTTCACTGTGTCTGTTTTAACTGTGATCTCCTAAGAGTTCTGTTGAGGACACAAAGTCAAGTAAATATAGGAAATCGAGATAAAGCAGTAAAGCAGACAAAGTGGAAGACAGTGATTCTGTGCTTCCTGTGGATGAGCTTATTACTGCTGTGCATGGACGGGCAAAGTTGTGCAGAGCAAGTCCATTCTCCCTGCTGGGAAGGGATGCATGTATCTGAAAAACAACAGACACCTTAGCGCACTCTTAATGTTTCTAATCTTTTCAATTTGTTTTCTTTGGTTTTACAGTAAGATAGTGTTATCATTCACAAGCATTAATATTGATTCTTACATTTTTTATGACTAATTCCGTCTACTAGAATTGCTCAGATAATGTTAACTAACGGTGCCCATAGTGTTTTCTTTCAATAATTTTGCTATTTTCCTGAATTAGAACTGTTCAGGAGTGTTACTCCAAAGCATGAAGTATGAAATAGAGGCTTTTGTCTTTGCAGATATCCATCTATTCTTATTTTATTAAATTTTAGGTTTTTAAAATCACAAGTGGACATTATAAACACGTTTCCACTAGCTTGAACTGCCAGTGGTGCCCGCGTGACTGTCTTACTGGGCAGCACAGCACAGGGCAGTCCTCTTGGGTGGGACATGCCACCTGATGAGACAGTCATACGTGTACCACTGCTGGTACAAGCTGCCCAGAAGTGAGACATAAGAATTACTGCCCCATCATGAACATGTTAAATGCCAATCTAGATCGTCACATATCTTCCCTTCTTTGGCCTATTAGTGAGATGAATTATACTAATGGATGAGTTACTAACAGTAGATCATCTAGTATAGAACTGGAGGGTGGATTTTTCCAGGGGTGAAGTGTTTCTCTTCAACCAGGCAGGTGTGCTATACCAAGAGATCATGTGTGTCGATTCTTTCTTTCATACAGAGATAGAGTTCAATATCACAGGCAATTACGGGAGTCCAGTACACGTGAACCATAATGCCAACTACAGTTCAATGCCCTCCCCAGACATGGACCCTGCTGACCGGCGCCAGCCCGAGCAGGCCCGCCGGCCTCTCAGCGTCGCCACGGATAATATGATGCTGGAGTTTTACAAGAAGGATGGGTATGAACTAGTATCCCTTTTTCAGTGGGGGGGATTGGGATTGCTGCAGAGAGGTGGTGAGATGAACAGGAAGGCTCCACTTACTGTCTGCAGTTTGGGTGACTTGGTAGTGAAGTCGTGACCTCATTTTGATGTTCTTCATCTGCCCTGTCTGAGACAAGTGTCTTTGGCTTACGTCTTTTGAGCCAGAGGTAAATACAGCATTCTTAGTGACACAGTTGTGATCAGAAATGGTGACTTCCCATCCAAAGAAATAAAAGTCAATGAAGGGAATTAATAAATATACATATGTACTTTATTTTGACTCAAAATGTATAAAAGTGGAGCAATGAGGCATATAGCTCTGTGGTAGAAGATGTAAATGTATCTATCTATATATATATTATTGAATTTTAGTGACTTTATTTTGACTATAGACCTGTTCATTTGCATTACTAAGGAGCATTTCCACATAAACAATCACTTTAAGGCATTGTTTAACATTCCCATTTGCAATTGCTTTAAAGGAGAAAAAACACTAAACCTTGATGTAATCCAAGTATAAAATTTTTTTAAGTTTTTAAGATGTTTTTCCTCCTTTTTTATTTAACTCTATACCTACTTTGATGCAGTTGAGAGACTCATAAATGCATCCAACTTAGCATGTGAGTGTGCGTGGGAACTGCTCTCTCTACGCTCATATTAAATCAGTTTACATAATATTTAACTACACAGTGCAATTCTCATAACAAGTAAAATACGCATGAACAGGTTTCATAACAAGCTCTGATGACTCATAGTAAGCACTAGCTCAGCTGTGTAACGACAGTCTGTGGACTTAGATGAGTCCATCCAGCTAAATGTACCATTAAAAGGTCTCACAGAAGGAATAAATTTCCTCAGTTGGTCAAGCAAGTAAAGTAAACTTTGGTTAGGAATTAAAAATTAATAACATAAAATACGTTTTAGCAACTGCTCCTTTAGGGCATAAGGGAACATAAAGCACTTAGGGGGGATATTAGTAATTCACATAGGCAGTTAAAACTTTTCTCCCGTAATAAGCACCTGGGTGACCAGAAAGATGTGTTTGAACGGCTTAGGAATTAAGGGTCAGCACCCAACACTGTAGAGCTGTGAGAGTCTTGCTATACTCCTCTTCCTTCTGTGTGGCAGTTGGTGTTGGAGACGAGAGTTAGCACAGCAGACGTAAGCCTGCCTCCTCTGACGGGTGTGGTCTTCAGGAAGGCAGTGACCCTGCTTGTGCCTGTATCCTCAGTGGTCAGTATGTGAGATGGAGGGTGGGGCTGCTGGTATGTGTGGTGCTGTTGTTTGTTCTTTATCCAGTGGAAAGATACACAATGGAAGTTCTCATATATTCAAGTAAGGAAGGAAAAATTTCTTGTATCTATAAAAAGGAGCAAAATTAGAATCTGGGAGACACAGAGAACTAGAGAGTACATTGGAATTTGTTTTTAAATCTGACTGTAAGTAGTAACTTAGGTCCTTTGTGACATTGCTAAGCAAAAGGGATGCCCCGGAAGATAAGTGCCGGCCTTCTGGGTTACAGAGAATGCATCACATTTGGTGTTAGGTGTTTCTGCATCAGGTTGTGCTCCTCTGTCCTTCTGTCAGATAGTCAGATTTCCAGTGCCCCCTGAAAGGTGATCCAGGTGGCTTTGATGAAGGAGTTGTCACTGCAGGATCACTGGGATATTCAAGAGTCCTCTGAATCCCCAGAGTATGCAAGCAGATGCAAAAACTTGGGCAATGATGCTATAAACAGATACCCCGTCCCTGACAAAATTCCCATAAGAACTGCGTAAATGAGATGCTCATATGCCAGTCTGATTCTTAGTTGAGATTGCCACCATCTACTCTAAGGGTCTAGAAGGCAACCTACATAAATTATTGTTGTTCAAGAAATAAAATACATTGCATCTATTTTTAAATATATAGTCACCGTTAAACTAAGTGGAGATCATAACTGGTTTAGAAAAACTCTCAAAGAGCTACCTAAAGCTTACCATCAATATATAAGGCTTACTATCAATAACATTTGATAAATAATGGATCATATATACAGTGATGGTCCAATAAGATTATATCACCTAATGATCTTATAACTGTCTTAGCTTATGTAAGTATACTCTGAACTGTTCATACAGCAAATCACCCAGTGACACATTTCTCAGAGTTTATCTTTAAGCAGTGCATGATTGTATGTTTTAAGGTACTGTGAGCTTATGGTGATCACTTTTGAGCAGGCTTTAAGATAAAGCGAAATTTAAAGTTGTGGGGGATTTTTGGTGGGAGGGCAGCAATTTGCGTCTGTTGAGTCTTACGTTAACTATACACCACACATCTTAAATCTTTTTATGTTCCCTTCCCCTCCTCCCTCCCCTTCACCTTCCAGCTCATGGTCTCCTTCCACTGTGCAAAGATCTACCTGCCTGTTGCCTTTTATCAGTCTTTTATTTTATTCTTTTATTTGTACTTTGGGTTTCTCATATGCAAGAAACCATGTGATATCTAAGCTTGTGTATCTCACTTATTTCACTTAACATTGTGTTTTCAAGGTGCATCTGCTTTTCTACAAATGTCTCTAATTTATCCTTCTTTAGAGCCAAGTGGTAGTCCATTATGTATAGATACCACATTTTCTTTATGTATCCTCTGCTGATGGACCTATAGGCAATTCCAAGATTTATCTTTTGTGAATTGTGCTGCTATGCACATGGGTGTGCATGTATCTGTGTAATATAATGTCTTTATCTCTTTTGGGAAGATACCTAGAAAGGGAATAGCTGGGTCAGATGGAATTTCTACCTGTATATTTTTGAGAAATCTCCATATTTATTTCCATAGTGGTGGTATTAGTTTATAGTCCTACCAACAATGTAGAGTATTCCTCTCACCAGCCTAGCTTTGCCAGCATTTGTTATTATCTGACTTCTTGGTGATAGCTATTCTTTCCGGAGTAAGATAAAATCTCAGTATTGTTTTAACTGGATTTCTCTAATGGCCAGCACAGTTTCTTGAAGCCCACCTCCTTGATGCAGACTGTGCTTAGGGCATGGTTAAATGCAGTCTTTTGTCTCTGTCCCAGGATCTGGCTCCCTCAATTAATTTGAGAAGAGGAGGATGTAAATTAATTTCCCAGATACCAAACTCTCCTTGGACTCCTACTTCCTGTTGTGCTAGAAAAACCTTTTTATTCTCACTTCAGAGTTTTCCCTCTAGTTTGTTGCCAGACATTCTCTGCCCCAGCGTATCACATCTTTTCCTTTGTCAATCCCTAGTTGATACTGTCTCAGAAACTCCCCTCCCAGCCAGTGAAATATGACTCGATTCCCAGGCTTTGTTTAGAGACTCCCCTTCACCCCGCAAGCACGGTCGCTGTTCTCAGATTTTTCTGGCCTCTGCAGAAATGACAGAGAAGAGCTTGCTCTGGACCAACTGTTCAGTCTTGCTCCCTCCCCTCCGTCTCCAAGCATGTCATCTGTGAGTCCCTGACTGTGGCCTTGGCACTGTCCTGCTGTTCGCTGTGGTGAGCCCCTCTCTGCCTATAATGGGGGAACTCCCTTCATCCATGTTGAGCACTGGAGAGGTGCTGCTGGGATGCGCTGTCCCCCAGTGTTTGCGTTTTTGCTTTAATTTTGAGATAGGGTCTCACTAAGTTGCTGTGTTGCCTTGGCCAGGCTTGAATGTGTGATCTTTCTTCAGCCTTCCAGTGTGCTGGAATTACAGGAACTATATTTTAAAGTCTTCAAACTACCCACTGAAACACTAACAAATTAAAACTCACATACTTAAAGTTTTTTGGAAAGGTTAAGAAAGAAAATATGATTTATGTATCAGTAAGGTGATTACTTTTAAAAAAAAGAAAAAATTTTGGTCAGATAAACTGGATAAAATTTGATAGAAATAGTTAAGTTTCTCATCAATTTCAGTGACATTTTCCCTGAGCTTTTATGTCATAGATGTCATTTAAGGAAATTTTTTCCCCTCTCGCTTTCATACTTTTTAATTCATGACACAGAAAGCTTGAGTTTCTTTAGCAAGTCATGGGATCAGATTCAGGAGCTCATGTATACATTTTTGATCATTATGGTAAGGGGAATGGTGCCAGGGATGTAGCTTAGTGGCATAAGTGCTTGCTTGGCAAGCCTGAGGTCATGAGTTTGATTCCCAGTACCAAAAAAAAAAAAAAGGTAAGGAGTATGATGTGCCCTACTCCACAGATACTAGGTCATAAACCCTTAACCTGTACCTCTACCTTAAAAGGATATTTGCAAATGTGATTAAAACAAGGATTTTGAAATAAGAACATTCCTCTGAATTATCAGGGTGGGCCCCACACACATCACATGCATCCTTGTAAGAGGGAAGCAGAACTGTAGCCACATAAGAGGACCATCGTGATAAAGACAGTGGCAGGTGCTCTAGTTATCCTCCAGCTGAGCACTGACATCTCATTGTTCTCCCTTGAAATCTGAGTTGGCTTTGGTGATTTGATGAAGGATGTGGCAAAGGAGGTGTTCTGGAACTTCTGAGGCTAAGTCCCCTGAAGCCTTTTAGATTGTTCCTGTGTCTCTAGGGACACTCACTCTTAGAATACACCTACCACAACTGCAGGGAAATCCAAGTAGCCCTTTGGAGCCGTATCAAGGCCCCCACCTCTCAGCTGTAGCTGAGCACTGAAATGGCAACCAGGGTAATTTGCTAGCTCTATGTGTTAGTTGTGAAGTGGAATTTTTAGCAACATCCTTGTGTCATTAAGGTAGCAACAAGCCCAGGCCCACTTTTCCACTATTGTGGTTTAGGTATGTATGATGTCTGTAAGGCTCGCTCTAGTAATCCAGAGTCATCTCCTTATTCGAGATCCTTATTTTAATCCCATCTATAAAGAGTCTTTTAGAGTAATATGTGCAGGTGGTTTACAACTTAATATTTTGCTTTAAGGTTTAGATGTAGTGTTCCCCAGAAGCCTCATGTATTTAGAGGTGGAGCTTTTGGAAGGTGATAGGATTATGGGATTCCTGTAGGTCCTCTACTGTTAGCAGATGGGGCCTGGTCACTGTGGGTGTGACCCACCTTTTCTCTCTGCTTCCTGACCACCATGACATCAGCGGCTTTCCTCTGGCAAGCCCTTCCACATCTGTGTTTTAGCCTGCCAACCATGCACTAAAAGTTCTGAGACTGTGAGCTAAAATAAACCTCTCCTCTTTTAGTTTGTGGATGTTGGGTATTGTGTCTCATTGACAAGGAAAGCAACTAATAAGACATCCACTAACGAGGCATCCTGACCAAGCCTTTTCATTGCCACCTGAAATCATTAGTATTTTATTTGTCTTTGAAGTATCATATGCAGTTGAGCTAATTTTGCAAGCATATAACCTAGTAAACCCAAAAGGTAGTGGTCTAAGACAGATGAAGTTTGCAGGAGATTCACCTCTACCTTTTCAGTTTGTTATTCGATGAACTTTTCAATCAAGACAACCTTTCTTTTTCCCACCTCCTTTGTTGCCTACATGACCTGGGCTGGCACTAAGATTTAGGAGCTGTGTTGCAGTGGCAGACAGAAACACTGAAATGGCACCCAGGACTTGGAGCCAGATTTATTTATGTCAACAGGCCCTGATCGGGGTCATTCCCAGAATATCAGGCCCCGATTTCTGGTGGTCTAGGGCTTTTATCTGATGCACAAGCAGGAGGTACAAAGGCAAGACTGAACAGCCTGGCAGTTCTCCTGATTAGCTAGCAGGGTGAGATTATTGGTTACAAGTGTAGATTAATGATCATCAGTTTATGAAGGTTGGTACAATGGTACAATTAGGCATTCTGTATGTTTGGTTATGCTCTTGTGGTTACAGGGGTCAAGAAAGTAATTACAAACCCATGAAGCAGTTATAGAGCTAGGCACTTTCAAAAGAACAAAGTTTTAAAAAGAACATTTTCTCTTGTACAGTTTTTCCCTTTCAGTGTTAGTCAGCTCTCTGTTACTGTAACAAAATAACTAAAATAGTCAACTTATAAGGAGGAAACATTTATTTTGCCTTACAGTTTTACAGGTTTCAGTCCATTGTCACTTGGCCTTGTTGTCTTTGTGCCTTGGTCAGGCAGCACATCATGATGGGAACATGTGGAGGAAATGCTCACTCCATGGTGACTAGAAAGCAAAAAGAAAAAGAGGAGGAGCCAAGGTCCCAATATTTCTTCCAAGGGCACCCCCAGTGACTTAAGTTCCTCCCCCTAGGCCCCACCTCCTAAACATTTCACCACCTTCCAGTACTGCCACAAGCTGGAGACTAAGACTTCAATACATAGGCCTTTGGAATATATTTATCCAGACCTTCCCACTGTGAGTTTGTGTTGATTCCCCTTTATTTCTCTTTTCCTTAATCCTAGCATCATCTAAATAGCTGGTCAGTGTCTCCTCCTCTGAAACCCATTTTGGCCCATCTCCTTTACCAGAACCTACAAGACACAATCCAAAGAAGAACCCTGAATTACCATCCTTATTTTTGGCTCCCCTCTTTCTTCTGCCAGAGGCTACCCCAAATCTTTTGATTTCAGGGCCACTGCTGGGAAGGAAGAAATCTGATGATAGACCGAAATGCCATGAACCAGAACAGTGTCTTCCCATTATCGCCCTCTCATGCTGTCCCCGCTTCACCAACACAGCATTGCTTCTCTCCCTTCATAAATGTATTTTACACTTGGTTTTACTCTCTGTCTTTCTCCGAGTAGATTTATTTTTTAATGAAGCATATGTGCTTGGGATTTACAAGGACAGAGCATTATCCTCACTGATACTTCTACAGGCTGAGTATTCCTCATCCAAAATATGTGAGACCAGAAACGTTTCAATTTTTGAGTTTTTCCAGATTTTGGAAGATTTCCTTATACATCATGAGATGTCTTGAGGATGGGACCCAGCACTTCCCATAGACCTTATATACATAGACTGAAGGTAATTTTGCACATTATTTTAACCACACCTAAGTTTTGTATTTGTGCTGCGAAGCGAGCACTCCCACCTGCACTTTGACTGAGACTCATCCCTTAAGGTCAGGTGTGTTTTCCGCCTGTGGTGTCATATTAGGGCTCACCAGGTTTTAGATTTTGAAGCATTTCTGGTTTTGATCTTTCAGATTACGAATGCTTAGTTTGTCCTTCCTGATTTCTTAGCAAGGGCAGAGGATCATGTGTACACTGTTCTATCTGCTCTTTACAGCAACCCTAAGAGGAAGATAAGTTCTTTCTTCAGTTTCACAGAACTCGGCCCAGAGTAACTCATATGACACAGTTAGCACTTGGGGAATTTGGTGTTAGCGCCCAGGTTCCCTGCTGGCACCCGCTGTGCTGCGCTGAGCAGATGCGTGTGTGGAGTCGTCACGTCTCACACAAACCAGCAACTTGGCCTTTTGTTCCCCACCTCAGGTCGCGTCCTCACTCTCTGCGCCTCCCCCTTCCCATACCGTGCATCCATTTGCTCAGCTAGGCAGGCCTCTTCTTGGACATGCTCTGTTTCTCATCTGTTTTAGTTCACTTTCTGTTGCTATTAAAAAAAAAAAAAAAAGCCTGAGGCCAAGTAATATGTAGAGAGAAGAGATGTATTTTGCTTACGGATTTGGAGGTTCAGGGCCATCAGTCCTACCCAGAGGCCCCCTGGGCTGAGTTGTAGAGTAGATGGCATCACAGTGGGAGTGTCGCATGAGAGCAGGTGTCTTGGTTACTTTTCTCTCCTTGCTGAGACAAAATACCCAACGCTCAAAATGAAGGAAGGAAAGGTTTATTTAGCCTTTAGTTCGTGGAGGTTTCAGTCCATACTTGGCTGGCTCCAAGGGAGAAGGTAGCAAAGCAACAAGAACAGAAGGGGAAATGGCAGCCGAACAGCAAAGCAGCCAGAGCAAAAGGGAGGAATGGGGCAAGCAGCCTCTTTCCCTCCCTTACATCGTAAACAGGCTACCCCCACCTAAGGGGCGTGTAGCTCTCACATAATCTCCATGCCCTCCGCTTCCACAGGCTCAGGATGTATACAAAGTAAGCACCCTGGCTTCCTGCTAAGTCACTTAGCCAAACCTCTAGAACTCCCCAAGTTGACACAATGTATCAACCATAACAGTAGGACTGGAGCCAGAGACATCTGTAAGATCAGACTCACTCTTTTATGACAGCTCCCTTGTGAGAACCAGTGTCCCCCTTACAACGATGTCAGTTCCCTCCCAGGGCAGGGCCCCCAGTGACCCCATGAGGAGCAAAATCAACTCTGTACACTCAGTCTTTATCTTGTTACCCTACAAGGGAGCAGTGGAAGACAAGTATCTCAGGTTTGCCTCTCCCATTCTAAGAGCCTGGCTTCACCCTTCATGATGGACGCCCTCTGTCAGGGTTATGTAACTGTGAAAATGTCAGTGAACATTAGCTGTGTGTGTGCCTTGTGAGCGTTTGATACTGCCTCCCAGAAGAAAGTCATTTCAGCTGGCACAGTGATTACACACAGCACCGCAGCCCCTCAGCAAAGACAAAAGGATCTCATTGTTCTCATTTGTGGTTTTGCCAGTGATGGTTAGCATACTCAGCCAGTACTACACCATGCCCAAGCTGGCTTCTTTTCTTGCTAAACCAGATGACCAGGCGGCCTCAAGTTTGAGGTTACTGAAGCTGGAAGTTGCCTCTGGAAATAGAAGGCATCCCCCACCACCCTTGACCTGAGGCGTAGCCCCCTCTGCTTCCATGTGCAGGAAAGATTTACTAAGCAGGAGACAATAGAGGAATGAAGAGAAGACGGAGTAGGGCCAACATCTTTCAAGGCTCTTTTTAATGACTGCTGTAGGAAGCATCTCAGTGCCTGGCATCCTCACTGACCATTCCAGCTAAGTGACTGATGAAGGTCTCTTCCCCAGGTGGAGCAGTAGACTTGTTCTTTTCATCCCGATAAGTTCTGAAGCCCAGAGAGCATCCTTTGATAATCCCCCACAGCACACGCCGGCCTCTGCCCCAGAGCTGTGGGTGGTCTCCAAGGGGTTTTCTGCGTATCCTATAGAACACGTTTGTTTATTGGTGTTCGTACCCAAGGCATCGTGAAAGCTCATGGGTTCTGGAATGAGACCTCCCTTACCCTGCTGTTCCAAGGTGCTTCTTGAAGCCATCCAGAGGAAGTGAGAAGTACCAGCCATGGCAGTAGACATGAAAGGCTCCCTGGCACTCATGGGGAAGGAATGCTTCAGCAAGCTGTCTTTATTCCAAAATGTGCTTGGTTTAGCAGCCCTCTCCCACCGTGTCCCTCTCTGCCAGCCTGTCCCAAGGCATGTTTCCTTAAAATACCCAAGTTGCACCCACTACAACCAAGATCTGTACTTGAACTTTTGTTATTGTTTAATCTTGCCATAGGTCAGAGTAATCATTTTAGGTGGGCAGGACTTCATGGTGTAGCAGCTTTTTGCTTCTGAAGTGTGAATGACCATGTAGTAGAGAAGAGAGAATCAGCATATAATCTCCTGTCTCCACCCCACAGTACATGTAACTGCTAAAAACAGATGCTGGCCCAGAGTATATTTTCACCCTGCACAAATGTGTCTGCCTTCACCCTAGAAACGTGAGCTCTTGCCTTAGGCAATAAAGCCCTTGACTCAGGTCCACAGGACCATTTGCCTCCTAGACCGGAGGAAAAGGAACTCGCTGTGCCGATTCCATGTAACTTAGAAGCGAGCCGCTGGCTTCTTCTCTCCCTGCCTATCTCCCTCTACCACCCCGCAGTGCACCTGCTCCTCAGTTGCTCCCTTCATTCCTCTGCGATTTTTACCTATACGAATGAAAAAATTACTCTAACCAACTCAATTCTGATAACTTCATGGCACACACAGAAAAAAACCCTATCAATTAAATTGTAATAGTTTCATGGAAAAAAATAAACCTACTCCAGGAATCTGACCATGGCAAGACAGTCCTGCAAAGACAACCTTAATGTCCAAAGGAAGGCATAGACTTATTGACACTAATATCTGTATGTTTCTGTCCCTGCAGCCTTAGGAAAATCCAAAGGTACAGTATCCTCTGGTACCTACAGGGCCACCTTTCAATCTCCTGAACTAAGCGAGCTATGTCTTAGTGAGCTCTGTGAGAGGGTGAATGTGCCATGTTTGGTTGCTTGGCCGACTTATCTGGAGCTGTGTGCCTATCATTAAAGTAAACTCAGAGCCTGGAGGGACAGTAGGCATGGCAGTCCCGTCCTTGCTGTGTAGACAAGCAGGGGTGGTCTGCAGCCCTCCCTGCAGAGGATGCGGCCAGGCTGCCCCAGCAGTGGTGGAGCTGGGATTGGACCCAAGTTACAAAAAAAGAGAAGAGGATTTATATTTAAATATCTCCTGGGGTTGCTTCGTGTTCTAGTTTGATGGTGTCTCTGTCCCCGCCCACCCGCACTTGGGAGGAGGAAGTGTGCCCTGCTCTCTAGTTAGGCCGCACTCTGCTCTGAGAACAGCTTGGATTCTGCACCCAAGGAGCCTGGCAGCCTTTTGCCCTGAGGCCAGCTGGCTTTGACAGAGGGTGGAAGCACAGCCTGGGGAGTCCCAAGCTGCTGCGTGCATCCCACTGCAGCCTTGCCACCGTGGACGCGCCGCTCTTGCCAAGCCTGGGTTGTGGGGGCTGCGTCTCAGCCGGCCCCAGCAGTCTGGGCCCTGCAAGAGTTGCTGGCCAATCCCTGCCCGCCCGCTGCACATCGCTTCCCCGGCCCAGAAGGGTGCTAAGCCTGCGCTGCTCTTCTCCTGACACAGACCTGCTTAAATGTCTCTGCTTTCGGGGGGAAGGGAGCCTGCCAGCTGTCACGCGTTCGTAAAAAGGTGTCTTTGTGTCCCTCGCCAGCATGGGTGTGAGGGTTATGGACACATCTTGGGTGGCTCGAAGAGGCTCCTCGGCTGGCCGGAAAGCATCCTGCGCCCCACCCTCCATGCAGCCTCCCGCCCCACCTGCCGAGCTGGCTGCACCTCTGCCGTCACCTCTGCCGGAGCAGGTCCCAGACAGCCCCGCAGCGGCTGTGGTGCCCGTGCTTTCTCCAGCTGGCGGGGGCCTGCAACCCCTGCAGCCCGCGGCGGAGCGCACCAGGTAAGCACTGGCCTTGCTGTCCTGGGGCGGGCTGGTTTGCCGCTGGGCATGTCTGGGCTCGCCTCCCCACCGAAGTCTTCCTGGCATGGGTTGCAGACCCTGCTGTCACTTCTGAGCATTCATGTTCTGCCTTCTGCATCATCCTGGCACCAGATCAGTCCCCCACAGCCTCCTCAATTACCACATACAGTCCTGGCTTTAGAAGCTTGCTAAAGCAGTGTGAAGAATCTCAAGTTCTCCAGCTCCCTTTGCCCACCTTCTACGCCTTTCTGATTTCTCTACTTTGAAATTGAGAATTCCAGTATTTCTCTCCTCCACCTTCGGGTTTGTAGTGGTCATCTTTGCTGCTAAAAATGAATGCAGATCAGAGAAGCAGTGGAAGTGACATAGTCCCCCTGGGCCTGGTGACCTTTGCGGCACAGCACACGGTGACATTCCCATTCTTTTAGGGGAAGTTAAAAGGAGAGGTAGCAGGTTTGTTCCATGGCAGGTTCACTGAACAGTAGCAGTGCTTTCTCTGTCTATGGACTGTAAGACTGATCAGTGCCCTTAACGAGTCCGTGTTGCAGTGAGCAAACAGGCCCAGCAAATAATCACAGCACTGGACTGGGACACACAGTGACTCGAGCGAAGGAGGCTGTGCCCAGTGGCGCAGCGAGCATGGGGTGCTGGAAATGACAGCGGTATCATGAAGCAGCTCGCTGCTTGTTCCTAGCTGTTCTCTGACAGCACTTAGAGGAGCAGGAAAGCTGGTTAAAATGAAGTGCGGCTGCGTGTCCTGTCGGGGTAGAGAGCCACACGAGGAGGGCGTGGAGGAGACTCTGGGAAGCTTAACTTTTTAACTCGGTCCCCCCCCACACACACACACGCACGCACACTTTCCTAACCCCAGAAGGGGGACTTGCAAACCTGTTTTTTTCTCCTCCTCCTCTTCCTCCCCATTCTTCTCCCTCTCCTCCTTGTCTTCTTTCTTCTTCCTCTTCAATAGGTAGATGATACTGTCACAACTCCAGAATTTGGGAGATGGACCTGATACTGTGTGCTGGGGTTGTTGCTAATGGCTCCAACCACGGGGGACACCAAGAGGTCCTGCTGTACCCTGCTGGGCTTCAGGTCCGCTTGAGAGATGAAAGGGGCCAGAGGAAGCTGGGGCAGAAGCAGAGCCTGTCAGGGGCAGGCCAGACAGGCCGGCCAAGAGGGACATGTCGACGGGACATGGGCTGAGATGATCCCCTCTTAAATGGTCCCCTCTTAGGACACACACTGGTGTCATTCTGAATTCCCATTTCTTTTTTTTTTTTTTTTTTGAGACAGGGTCTCACTAGATAGGTCAGGCTGGTCTTGAACCCACTATGTAGCCCAGGCTACCCTTGAACTTGTGGCAATCCCCCTGCCTCAGCCTCCTAAAGCTGTACTTACAGGCGTGCAGCACCATGCCTACATCTGACTTCCCATTTCATCAGAGACTCTTATTTGACATAATGATATAAGTGATATTTCTAAAAAAACAAACAAAAACAAAAAAATGCCTCTTGAGGATGGAGTTCCCCAGGCTCTGCAGGCATTCCAGTAATGACATGGATCGGCTTGCAGTCACTCATGGGCAGGGATTGTCACGCACTCGTTCGGGTTATTTGAAAGGCCTCTTGACACTTTTCTGCATAGGCCCCCTTTCCCTGGGCATTTGGTTCTGTAGCTTTTCTTCAGGTGTGAGCACTTTCTCTTGTCCTATTGTGTCCTTTCTCTCCCCACGTGGCCTCCTCTCAGCACAAATGGGTGCTCCATGCTCTGTCATTGTGTTTTTTGTTTTCTGTTTTCTGGACATTTGCAGCATGGATGATGCTGCCTGCAGCTGCTGGACTCCCCTGAGGATGGCAGGCCCTCCGTCACCCTCCCACCCTGGGCCTTACCTTCAGCTCCCTCCCTTCCAGGCCAGTGGCTTTGTCCAGCCAGGCTGTCCCTCCACATCCTGCTCCACCCCTTGGCGGTAACACTGACCCCAAGCACAGCTTCTTGCTCTTTGGCACCCAGGTTACTGACTGAGTCATGTGACCTGAGAACTAGCCCAACCTGTGCCATAACCACTCCTTCATCTAGCACTCCCAGAAACCACCCTCCACCCACCTCTCTCTTTGGTCAGCTGCACCAGTGCTGGAGAGAGAGGAGCCAGGCGCAGTAGGTAAATACTTGTTTCTGTGCTGGGAAGTGCATCAGGGGGAGGGGACAGAAAGAAGAGCCAGTCCTTTAATTCCTAGACAGCTGTCTTACCACAGGAAGGGAGAAGAGTCTGTGGTCCCTCAGAAAGCACTTTTTTGGTTTGCTGATTTGGTGTTTTCTTTGGTTTGTTGTTTTAACTGGTCGTGGGAGAGACAGGTAGAAGGAAGTAGATGTCTGACGTAAATGCCAGGTGCCTGGTGACTCTGCGACTGAGGAAGCGTGAAGGATGAGGCTTCGTCCAGCTGACAGGCACAAGGGTTTTCAGTTCTTGCTTTTCATTAACAACGTAGAGACAGGAATTTTTGTTCTGCTAGTCCTTTTGGATAAAATGACTTTTTTCCCTTGGAAAATGTGTGAGGTATGGAGCTCATCTCACAAGAGAAAATACCACCACCTTGAACATGGCCAGTCTGCCTGCCTGCCTTCTTTCCTTCCTTTCTTCTTCCCTTCTCTTCCCTCTGCCCCTGTCTTCGTCCCTCCCTTCTTTCCTTCCTTCCCTCCCTCCCAGAACTACTTGTGACTGATGATGACTCCTCTTCCAGCCCAGTTCTCTGCTCCCAGTCTTTCGCAGTGTACCCCAGTGGGCATGGATGGTGGATTCATTTTGGTATTTCCTCCACAGTCACATTTGGATTTTCTAAATAAATTTAAGGAAGAAATAGGATCTGACTGCTTTTGTGAGGGAAGAAACCACCCCTGAGAAAGATGTAGGTTTTCAGACTGCCCTCCTCACACATTAAGAGCATCAGAGCCCAGGGAAGACTCAGCCAGGATGACAGCGCCCAGCATCAGAGCACTCCAGATTCACCAGGGCTTGCCGGGAGCACCATGTAGAAAGGACCGCGAGCCCATGGGGCTGTGTGAGCCCTGAGCCCTCTTCCCGGGGATGGCATGTCGGCTGCTGCAGGGAGATGGAAACCTGCCCTGTATTTGTCACACTTGGTCTGTGCACGGGAGTTGACCTGAGCATTTCCTAACATGAACTTTTGTCCTTATCAGAGAGCCTGAGAAGGAGCCTTGTAGTGAGGGTGAATCCCCTGGTCCCTTTGTCAACTCTAAGGTCCTCCAGAGACCAGAGTCCCTTTTTGACCCTCAACTCGGCAAGCCCAAAGCACTGGGACTTGAACTGATGTACATGCTGGGTCACGGTGTCAACCCTGTTACCAGCTGGGGCCTGTTACTGGGTGTGAGGGTGGGTCCCAGAGTGCCTCCCTTACCAGCTCCCTGGGGGCACGATGGGGAATTTGGGCAGGTGGGTGGAGCCCACAGCCATGGGCTGGGCAACGTCAGCCCTCGCAGGCCACACTGACCTCGGAAGTCCTCTTAGCGCCGGTGTCCTAGGGAGGCAGAAAGGGCAGGAGTGCCTGGTGTTCCCGTTTCAGAGTGTCCTAGAGTTCCTGCATTAACAGCAGGGTGCAGGAGGACACACAGGGTCCCGGCCTCACATCATTCAAGTCTCCCTGAGGGCAGAGGTGTGAAGAGCGCTGGCAGGGAATGCCCGGTGCGACAGAGCCGAGTTGAGCTGGCCACCAGGGTCTAAGAAGGGATCCTTTGTGGAGCACTGTTGAAGGCTGAATTAAGGAAGGGAGACAGTTCGGAACCTGGAGAGAGCTAAGCATGACCCAGAAGACATGTAGAGTCACAGCTGGCAGGCCTGGTGCTGGAATTGCCTGAGCTCAGGGCTTCTCTCTTGTCCCGTGTGCTTGTATTTCAGCACCTCTAAAAGCAAGGAATTATCTCCAGGGTCTGGGCAGAAAGGAAGTCCAGGCTCTGGCCAGGGAACAGCCGGTCCGGGGACACAGCCAGGCACCAGCCCCAGCCAGCCGCCTGCGGACCAGAGTCCTCATACCCTCCGGAAAGGTGAGTCACCACTTCCTTTCAGGTCAGTCTCTGGCAAGTGGTGGTTGATATGTTCCTGGAGCTTCACTGCCCTCACCAGCATGGTTATTTAGAAATTAAATCATGTGGCTTAGTGAGTGATTCCCAGTCTAGGCATAAGAGCTTTGGAAAGCTAAACATCCGCAGTGGGGGGTCATGTCGCCATTATTCTTCAGGTCACTGCGCTGAAAAGTGAACTTGAGGGCATATGTAGGACAGCGCTTTCCCCATGCCGTGTGGTTCAGCCTGTGCAGAAGTCATTGTCTGGAGCGGCGTGTGTCCTCTGTGCACTTGCCAGGCCCTATCTTCATTATTTAAAAAGCAAGGTGCGGTCATCTACGTGAGCCCCCCACCCCCGTGCCGGTTGTGCTCAGCTGTCCCCTCCCAGGATCCCTCATAAAGTGACAGAGGAGGGCATCGGCACTGTTTTCCGCCAGTCCAGACCCTCCCATATTTCTGTTTTGGAATTGAAGAACATAGCTGCTCTCACCTGTTGCTGCTTGGGCAGAATCCTCCCACGGGAACGGGCACAGTTACTGTTCTCTTTAGAGAATCATTCTTCAATGCTGAAGATACTCTGCATGGCAGCATTTCATAAACAGAGAGCTGTGCGGAAATGGACTAATGTGGCCCTTTTTATTTCCACCTTTGTATTGCCAGCAAAGCCTTTCCCTTGTCTAAAATCAGACTGTTCCCTTTGTTCTAAATTCAGACCTTTCATGCTTCTAGGGTTGGCTTTAATTCCAGGACTGGTCAGATAGGGCCAGTTTGTGTCTGATACAGACCTCCTGTTACAGGCCCTTTCGGCCCTCCGAGCTCCAGATGTGTGACAGTTCCTCTTCCTAGTCTGTCCACACCTGGCCCTGTGATCTTGTTCATTCCATACTTGTGCCTGGTGCATCCTACAGATGCTTAGTGAGTGTGGCCATGAGCAGAGCTCTGTGCTTCCAGAAGGGTGCAACTGTAATACAACGATGGTGCCACTGTGCCATGGGACATCAGGACCCTGTGGGACACATGGGGAACCCTGTCCAAACTCAGAAGTTATAGAGCAGGTGGTCCAGGAGAAAAGGCATTTCAAAGGCTAAACAGGGAGTGGACCAAAGTGATGGTGGTAGGATTCTGGCATGCCAGGGCTCTTCCTCAGCACCAGCAGGGTGCCCTTGTGGTCTAGACACTGTAGCTCTTTGGCATTTCTCTGTTTACAACTCCTTCCCAACTTTAAAAAGTAGGAGTGAAGGCTAAGCCATTGTTTTGTCCAATAGAAGCTGCATAGATCTTTTTGCAGTCAGTCAGCTTCCTAATATTAGTGACACGTTGACCCATTTAGTTTTTGCAGTAGTATTAGTTTTTGAATCTATGCAAGAAATGTAGCCTAAAGTGGCTCTGGTACCTTTCTCAGATGGCATTCAGTAACTCAGAGCTATCACTGAAATGCCTAACTTTCTTTTCTATTGTTCATCATTGCATTTATTCTTTAGATACTGTAGTTTTTTGACTGTGTGCCTACAGTTGATCAGACCCTGATCCTGTCACTTCCCAGATGTGGTATCACCTCAGGCATGGTGATGTCACTGTGTCCTCCCTCTTGCAGGTCATTTAGTAGAAGACATGTTCTCAGGCACTGATACACAGGGCCTGCACTCCAGGGGGCTGACTACATGTTGCTGACCAAGCACTGTCAAGAGCTATAGTAACAGCTGCTGGGAAAAATAGCCCATACTTACAAAGTAGAGGTAGAAAATGGAATTGGAAAATGATGTGGTTTTATTGTAGATCATGATTATATGTCACTCTCTATACATGATTCCATTTAATTATTACAGTATAGTAGAGAAAATACTATTCTTCCTGTTGTATAGAAGAGATTCTTAAAAAAAAATTAAGTTATAAAAAAATGCTTCAGGCATTGTAGCAGGTAAGTAGCAGGATAGAAATTTGTATCCAGGTTGGACTGTATCCATTCTACGTCCAAAGTGCAGGCTGGAGGAGCCCAGGAAATACACAAGATATCTTCGGGGTAGGTTTTGTCCCATGGAGAGGGGGGAGTGTGTGTGAAGCGCAGAAATGGAAGAAGAGGCCCTAATGCCTCCCTAAGGACTCAGAGGACAATGTCTTCCAGAGCTAGTGGTACCCATGCCCCATGGGCACTCCTTTCTGACAGATTGGTGATCAATTTCTCAAGATGTTTGCCTATCGGGTGGAGCTCCTGAATGTGTGCATTTGTGTTTTTTCACTAATTCATTGTCAATTCAAGGTATCCTGTGCTTACCACCCTTTAGAGGGATTAAGGACATGAAGGAAAATGAAGGTCATGCAAAAGAAGCTGATGCCATGATGTGCTTTAGAAAGTGCAGTCAGGCTAGGGATTTAGCTCAATGGTGGAGCATGTGCCTAGCATGTGTGAGGCCCCGGGTTCCCACCCAGCACTGCAGAAGAGGGGAGAGGAGGAAAAATTACAGTCAGTCTGTCCATGCTTGTGCCCAAAGGGTACAATTCTTGTAGGAAAAAAGGGGGGAAAGTAATGAGAGCCTGAGGAGGAGATGGGAGAAGGAAAGGGTTGGAAGGCGAGTGAGCGGGTAACAATACCGAAACACAACTGGTGCGGGCAGAGGGGGAGCAGTGCTAGCATTCATTAACAGCTTTGTAACTGTAGTCTGCAGCAATTAATTATGCATTTTGAAATAACTGGAGAAAAAGAGTTGGAAAGTTTCCAGCACATAAAAATGATAATATTTGAGAAGATGGAAATGCTAATTACTGTGATTTGGTCATTATGCATTATGTACATGTACTGAATTACAATACTTTATCCCATAAAGAAGTACGAATACGCCAATTTTAAAAAATAAAGAAGAAAGTGCCTGTGAGGCAAGTATACAGGACTGAAGCAGAGAATGCAAAGTACCGGAGGCAGGAGGTTTCTGTGACCAGAGGGTCCGCTCACGCACCAGGGCTGGAAGCCAAACCACTGGAGGTGCAGCCAAACGTCGGCATCCTGTCCCGAGGACGTTCCCCTGGGTTAGGGGTCCAGGTGACAGCTGGAACTTGAATCATCCGAGCCTCCCTGTGGCTCAGAGTATAGCAGTGGCATCTTTTTCCCCTGGGAAGTGAGCCCACTCCTGCGGATGGAAGATTTGTTCCCTGCTTTCGCTGGGTGTGTGTGTATAGACTGTGGCAGGAATCCAGAAGAGAGGAGGAGAAATTAGCTAACAGATGGAAAGATATGAAAACTTGCAGTTCCAGGTTCATTTTTAAGCACTGTATTGGCTGCTTGCTGTGTGGCAGCAGGCTGGGGGCGGGGAGACGGGGTGGTGGAGGTGGTGACCTCTCTTAGCTGTGAAGCATGTGCTAATAGGCCATACTGACAGGCCTCGTTTAACAGCCTCTGTTTTGCTGTTGTTTGTTGTTTTCTCTTTCAGTTTCAAAGAAGCTTGCACCAATTCCACCCAAGGTCCCCTTTGGTCAGCCGGGGACTGTTACTGACCAGTCCACTGGCCAGCCCTCCCCGATCAGCCTGTCTCCAACTCCACCGAGCACCCCATCACCCTACGGACTCAGTTACCCTCCAGGGTACTCCTTGGCCTCAGGCCAGCTCTCCCCGGCTGCAGCTCCTCCCTTGGCGTCTCCTTCTGTTTTCACAAGCACTTTAGCCAAATCTCGGCCCACCCCAAAGCCCCGGCAGAGACCTACCCTGCCGCCTCCTCAGCCTCCCACAGTGAGCCTCTCGGCCTCCAGCCCTCAGTCCACAGAGCACCCCATGCTGGATGGCATGTCCCCGGGAGAGAGCATGTCTACAGGTAACTAGGCTGTGGGCCCTTGAGCTTTCTGGTGAACCTTAGCCACAAGTTGCGGGGAGCGGAACTGATAGCATGACTCCAACTCACAAGTTCCCATTCACCATGAGATGGCTGTGCTGATGCCATGGGCTGCCCACACGGTGATGTCTTGGGAAACTAACAGTGAGAAGTGGCCCTGGAATCAAGCTGTATGGCAGGGGAGGCCTCACATAGACAGGGTCTGAGCCCACAGCCGAGGGTTCTGTTTCTGATCCTAATTTGGGGGTTTGAGGTCCTTTGGAGTTGGGCCTCAGGAGAAGCTGGAAGTTGCTTATGATCACAGAACAGCTGGTGTCAAACACAGGTGAGATACTGGATTTGGGTTCCCAGGACCGAGCCCAAGCAGCTAGCAGGTAGAAAGGCTTACCTGGAGAAGAGGGGAAAAGAACCAAAAGTGTTTCTTCTGTCTGTAGTGAAATACAATGGTTCACAAACTCAATTCTCTCCATGAATCTTGCTGCAAACTGAACCGGATGAGAACTGAATCAGATTTCCCCATAAAGTCAAGATTGAACCTAACCATTGAATTTGATTTGGGTCTTCTCCAGCTTGGTTTGCGACCAGAATCATGGAAAGAATCACGTTCATCAGCCAAGGTACCACTGTAGGTCTTGTAGGACAAGGTGTTTCTAATTGTATACTTACAGAAGGATCATTTTCAGAAAAGGTCCACGTGTGCCCTTCTCCCTCCCCACCCACATGCTTCCTCCAGCAGCTCACTGGGCAAACCCACCAGTACCTAAGTGGTTTGCTTTAAATTTAAAGATAGAGTGGAGCTGTCTGCTCCCAGAAAAATGTGTGAGCATGAAATTGCACACGAACCACAGTTAGCAAAAGTCTATTCATTGGGGCAGACATTTTTGAAGTATTTCCCAGACACTTTAACCACAAAGAGTATGAAGTCGGGGGCAGATTTGTGGTGGGTGCTACAGCTGGTCGGGCATTCTCCTTATTCAGGGAGACAGGCAGAGTGTGCTGCTGCATCCTGGAACAGAGCTGGTCCATCGCAGCACAGTGCAGAGCCTGGGCGCTTCTGTTCAGTGTTGTGCCAGATAACACAAGATGAAGCAGCTTGGGAGTGGAATAAATACATATACACATCACATTTACATACAAACACATATCACCCACACATATCACACGTACACACAGCACTGTATACCACACCTACACACGGACACACATCACACACCATGCTCATACCACATGTACATATGTATCGCTGTGACAGATACCAAACATACACACCTGTCACACATAACACATAGCACACATACATATCACATGTAAATACACAGGGAATGTACGTACATGCATATGCCACACATTCTCTACAGATACATACACACCACCAACACATATACCACACACATAGGCATTTATACATATACATAAACTAGATACCCAGAAGGCACAGCTAAGTGGTAGAGGTGTGCTTAGCACACACTAGGTCCTCAGTTCAGTCACCAATGCCAGAAACAAACAAGAACACACCAAACCACATATCCCATACATCAGTATCATACTACATGGTAATGTTTAAATTTCTAAAAATTTATTATAGTAAAAGACATAATGCCTTTAATCCCCCTCAAAACTCTCCTTGGCTTTGGACACACTTATCTTATCATTTGCAACTTTCTGAAGCAGTTCTGGAAGTCCTCTTTCATAAGTGTCTTTACAAGATGTGATCAATAATGCAGTGAATGCTGCTACTGAGTGCCATCCAATGGAGAGGCAGGTCGTTAAAAGTACTATGGTGAGTCTTCATCCATCTTAGTCATCCATCTTTCCTCCCTAGATGGAGGAAAGCCAGGAGCTTGTGGAATTCAGCTCCTTGCTGCCAATAAAAATACTAGTCAAATTTACAAGTGTTTGTGATGGGTCAGGAAATTTCAATATTATGGAGAAGAGCCGTCTGGCAATTTGGCTCCTCTATTTTGGGATGCGATTAATGTTGAATGTGTGCCACAGATCTGGCACCCTGCAACTCTTGGCTCCACTCCAAAGTCAAAATGACCGTGAAGGATAAACATTTTGAATTGATCAGGACATCAAGGTAGCCATGACAGCACAACTAGGGATACTCAAGAAAGGACTTCTAGAAGTCCTCAGAAAGTGGCAAGAATGACAGGATAGGTGTTTGAAGTGAGAAGGAGCTTTTGCAGGGTAATTGATGGCAGTGTGTCTCTAATAAATTTTTTAAAATTTAAACATTTTTCAAACACATACTGTACGTCAAAGGAGAATGTTGTCCTAGGTCCTAGTGTACACTGGGTGCACTCACAGATACTGCCATTTTCCCCAATGTATGTCCTCCAAAGAAAGTTAGGTTTTCTTCCCTAAATGGAAGAAAGCCAGGGGCTGGTGGAATTCAGTTTCTTGCTGCCAGTAAAAATACTAGTCAAATTTACAAGTGTTTGTGATGGGTCAGGAAATTTCAATATTATGGGGAAGAGCTGTCTGGCAATTTGGGTTCTCTGTTTTGGGATGCGATTAATGTCAAATGTGTAGCTACTGTCGAATGTGTAGCTACTGTCATCTACCTCGAGGCTTACTGAACAATTAAGGACAGTCCTTCCTGAGAAGTGACAGCGTCGCTCCCTGCTGGCAGTCCCCAGGATGATGTGTGCTCCCAAGTGGGCTGTGACGCAGGCTGCAGGCCACTGCTGCCCTTGGGAGACAGCACCTGCTCGGTTGCTCTTGGCAGGGCTCCAGCACTGCGAATCTGCTGGCCTCCTGCCCCCCATGCAGAAGTGAAGCGAAGGTGTCACTTGGAAAGGAGGGAAAGAGCAGAAAGAGCAATTTCGAGGCAGAAGTGGGCAAGAGGAAGTGAGGGGGACAGTGCTCTCATGGCTTGTGACAGAATGATTTGCTGCCTGGTGCACAGGCTTGAAGGTTTCCTGTCAGTGTTAGTGGCCTCCCCTGGCCCTGTGTCCCATTTTGTTCAGTGTCCTCTTGGTGGCATATCATGTCTGTCCACACATGCAGGTCTGCGAGCCAGTGTAGAATCTGTAATGCTTTGAAAGTGTGGCCTCCTGGGGACTGTGACACTTGGTCCAGTGTTTTTGTTACGTTCGTGTTTCGTGTTTATTCCTCTCTCCGAATCCTATCATTGTGTTCTTGCAGCTGTTTGACATGAGTGACGCAGTGTGGATACGTGTGAGGGGGATTTCAGGGTAAGCTGGCCCCGGCCTCACCTCCCTCCACTCCCTGCAGCCAGCCAGGCCCAAGCACCCCAGCACCTCCGCTCTGCATGTGGCTCTGAACAACCAGCAGCATGGCTGCCTCGCTCTCTGGCTTCCCCACCCTCAGCAGGGATGGTCTGTCCAGGAGCTTCTCTGGCTTTTTGATACCACAGGCCTTTTTCCTTTCTTCTTTTCATTGGAAGGAGCTGAGGGAGGAACCCAGCAAATGTCTCAGCTCTTCTTTCCCTCCTTCTCTCACTACAGGCCCTGCTTTCAGCCCCCGACCTCCACCGTTCCCCTACATTAGAATTTGGGAGTAGTAGACCTGTTTTTGGTAGGATATGTCCACTGGAGGCTTTTGTGTCCCATCCCCCAGGAATGTTCCCAGTGCACCTTTGTTGAGGAATCTGTCCCCATGAGAGGACTCACCTGGTGTAGTGCACATGGGGTCCACCACTGGAATCTGTAGTCCTGCCCACCAGCAGTCCTCACTGTCGGACCCAAATTTCAACACCTGTGTTCCTCTAGGCTGCAATCCTGAAGAATCCAGTTTTAGAATCCACCCTCCCCCATCCTCCCGACAATGGCCAGCCAGATCCTTTCTTTCCAACCCAACATTATTTTGTATCTACCAGATCTCTTCCTCCCATAAAGAGTAAACTTTGAAAGCTAAAACTGAGGCAAGAACTTAAAAGAAGCCAGAGAAATGAGATGTTTTTGCCTCAGTGGGAAAGGCCATATTTAACTGGGGTCCCCCTCAATTCAGTACGTGATCCTACAGAGACTAGCGACATGGCATTTGATGCCCATTGACAGGTCTCCTAACAGACACTCAGAGCTGCCATGGAAAGTGAGATAATCCTTCCCTTCTCGCGGGAGCAGTACCAAGGGTATCTCCCCTAACTCCAGTTCTTCCTGAGTATCCCTTCTCCCCTGGGATCCTTCGTGGGAGTGGGTCTGCACTCCTCATCTCTCCTGTTACTCCTCTTTGATTGCTAAAGCACAGGGTAGGTGAGAAGCTTGTCTGAGGCCAGGCTCACTGGGGGACAGGTCTGGACCCTGACAGGAAACACGTCCAGTTGGATGGCCCCAGTCGCAGAGAGGAAGGATGGTGCATAGATGTTCTTCAAGGCTGGAGAGCCACCTGCTGGGGACTGGTGGGGAGCACTGGCACTGCCTGAGCTAAGCTTTAAACTCCGCCCTCAGGCAGCAAATGCAAGTCAGGCTGGAATGACATTGTGAGGACTGTGGGGAGAGGGGCAGCTTCCATGTCTGTACAGTGTCTTTCAGGACAGTGTCCTAGTGTATGTCTGTACACTCAGTACCATACTCCTCAGTCTGAACATTTGCTTCACAAAAACAAGCAAAAGCAAAAACCCATCTCCCCACTGTGGGCCAGCGCTGCTGCCTTGTGAGTTTCCATCCTGTCACCGGGAGCGCGGCTTCTGCCGAAGTGCTAAGCAAGGCTAAGTGAAGTCCAGAAACTAAGCATGGGGAAAATAACATGACTAAGAGCAGAGAATCCAGAGCATCCATCGTGCCCAGCTCACCTGCAGCCCCCAGGGAGGCAGCCAGCTGGGCAGCAGCTGCAGCTCCAGGGCTGATTCCAGCGTGGATCTGTCTGTGGGAGCTGTTTGTCCTAACCTGCTGGCTTTGAGGACTTCTGTCTTATCTTTACCAACTCACAGATGTCCACAGATGCTGAGCTGGGTTAGCTCTGGTGCATTCCTCCTGCTCATCTTTGCAGGAAGAATGTCTGTTAAGTGCTCCTAATAAGGATGTGGCCAGAAGAGGGTGGTTTTTCTGCAAACAGGGAATCCAAGTTACTCCAGCTAGCAGTAGCTCCCCAGGAAGACCCCCCTGTGGCTCTGTCTGCTACCTGTTTCACAGAGTGAGGACACTGAGCTTTCCCACTTACCTTCCTGTCTCCTCCCCTGCCCCAGACCCCGGGGGAACCATCTGAGCTAGGTCCCCAGAAGATGTCACTGAGCCCTGCCTGCGTGTCCTGCTTACTGAGAATCGAGTGCAGCAAGTACCCCTTTCCCTCTGGCTGACATCCTCTCTGAACCGTTATGGCAGGACCTGGAGGCTTTGGCCCCTCCAGCCTTCACAGCAGCAGAGCAGACCCAACCTGGTGGTACAGTGAGTGACCAAGCTCTAAGTGACTCAGCCTAGAAAGACCAACCAACCCCTACTTCCTAACGCTAACCATTTGCCTACCATCAGCCTCTGATCCAGAAGCCCCCTTTCACCTCCCTTTCTCTCCGCCAATTGCAGATCTTGTCCACTTTGATATTCCCTCCATCCACATAGAGCTGGGATCAACACTGCGCCTGAGCCCCCTGGAGCACGCACGGCGACACTCGGTGACTGACAAGAGGGACTCGGAGGAGGAGTCTGAGAGCACTGCCCTCTGAGGCAGGTCCCACCTGACCGTGTACATAGACACGGCCCAAGGATGCACCGCCGGGAGCGGTCCCTGAGCTTGCCAAGTGTTCTCCATTGGCTCTTTCCCTCACTTCCAACGTGAGGTTGGAGTTTGGCATAAAGTTGCCATCTCCAATCTGTGTGGCAAATGTAGGTGGTGCAGATTTTGTTTGTTCCTTTTGGGTGGTGACTTTGGCCTTTTGTTTGACCTTTGCCTTTTGACTTTGTGCCTATTTTGATCCATTCTCAGCCTCCACGCCAAGCAGCACCCACCCCTCTGTCCAGGGGCTTGTCAGGAGTGTCCTTGTGGGGTAGGGGAGCAAGAAAGGATTAAGCTACCTGGTCACACCTGAGGGAGGCTGCCTTGACTGTGACAGCTGACTCTGGTCCTGCAGTATTTGTCTAATGGGCCAGAAAGGAGGCGATCAGGAGGGGAGGTGATACCTCACCCACAGCTGGACTAGAGTTAGAATCCCGGAAGTGCTGGGCACTGATTCTGCCCACTGGACAGGGGAGGGCCAGTGCAGGGGAAACCTTGGAGGTCACCCTTAATCAGAGGGCTCCAGAGTACCTGGCTTCACTAACAGTTCTATTTCCCTCTCCCCATGTGTGACTGAAAGCTCCCTTCACTCATCATTTTATACTTTGGAATTTAAAAGATCTTGACCATGTCTGAAGTACCCAAGGTAGCGCCCCCAAGCACAGCAGACATCCGAGAGTAACTGTCTGTTCTTTGTAGAGGCTACAGCGGAATAGCAATAATTCTGTTACCCAGAGCAGGTAGAAGAGTGAACCCAGCCCATGGAGATGCGGGCCCCGCGATTGGCCTGCGGTGTGGCCTGCTTTGCGCACCAGCACCTGTGGCTCATCCCTCTCATCAAGTCCCATCCAGTCCTGGGGAGGGGATGGGGAGGCCCTGAGGAGCCTGTATGCACTTCAGGGTTACGGGGGTCAGAAACAGATCTGGACCATGCATGCAAAGTCGTTGAAGTTTAAAATTTTATCCTTTTAAAATAGATATAATATACCTATACATGATATAATATTTGTATATATGAAATCTCTCTATATTTGTTTAATTTGAGCCATTCAATCTAAACCAGTGTACAGGTACACAACGAAAACTGAAAGGCTTACTTATTTTTCCCAATACAGTGTAAAGCCACCCTTCTCTGAGAGTGGGACTCGCGGACTCTGATGTTACAGCTTTGCTCACCTCCTGGCAAGGGCAGTTCAATCCCCACTTTGTAATGGAGCCCAGGGGTTGAAAGTTATCTTTAAATATATGTAAAAATCGTTGTCAAAAGTAATGTTATTAAAATAGATTTATTATCCCGAAGCTTGGCACATGTTCTTGTTTTAACGAAGCTGGGGGACAGTTAACGGTCCCCATGCTGCGTTAGGGGGAGGCTGTGGTCTCCAGGAAAGAAAGCCAGCTCCTTCCTTGCTCCTGCCCCTTTCTCTCTTGTCACCTGGTTTTCCAAAGCTCTTCCTCCATTCTCCTAGGTAGGGAGAATTTGTAAATACTAGATGCAACTTCGAAAATGCTCCTGGATTTCAAGCACTAACCTCTTCAAATCCTGCGAGGAGGGCAAGGAAGCCAGCCCAGTGTGATACCTATCAGTGTTTCCAAAGGTAAAGAGTATCTCTCATTTTCTCAAGAATAAGAGAGCAAACCGACTTGTGTTCCCTGGTCCACTGTACTAGCCTGGCTCTCCCCGGATGTGTAAAGCCATTGCAATGGGCTGGGCTTCTGTTAAGACTCAGCTATTAAGAGGTGGTCGCCTCCTACGGACAGGCTCCCACGAGCCTCACTGCCCACAGAGCTCTCCCGGGCACCTGGCAGCTGGAAGACTGCTGGGAAGCCGCTCCGAGGTGCAGAGAAAGCGCTCGGAGTTCCACACTCGTCTTCCCTGCAGCCGGCTCTCTGGAAATCTCAGTCTGGGACACTGGGACCCAACATTCCCCTGTAATCTGGCCCATCTGAGGTGCAGAGGAAATCACTGCTGGAACAGACAAGGGTGCCACCCATTTCCATGACTTTAGAATCCGACTTGTTGGAGTTAGGGTTCTATCTGCCTTTTTGTATGAAGCAGCCTTCTGTCCTGCCGTGCCAGGCACCAGTCATGGGAGAAGTCTGGAAGGCTGGTGCTGACCGGAGTCTAGGACACAGCTCAGCTCCACACCATTATGAATTGCCTCCTGGCTGGATCCTGCCCTGTAGCTCCTACCAGGATGAGGAACACTTGTGTGGGTGCAGGGCACACAGACTGCCGAGCTCAGGGTGGGTCCAGACCTTCACTAGGCTCTGGCCTTCTTGCTCTGTGGGCTCTGTGGCTCTTCCACTTGGGCCCGCTTCGGCAGGGGCTCCCTGTCCTCTCGGCTGCCAGCCAGGTGCTGAGACAGGGCCGCACGCACCAGCCGAAGCTCTCGCTTCTCCTTGCGCTCCACCATCTCCTCAATGTCCTCGGCAAACAGGGCCTTCAGAGGAGCAATCAGCTTGGGCACTGTTGGAAAGTCTCCAAAGCAGACCTGGAAGGCCAGAAAGAGGATAGGGACATGCCGCAGAGGGGGCAGGGTGGAGACAGGCGCTCAAGGTGCCAGGACTGTGCTTGCAGAACAGGAGCTCTCCTTCCTCCCACTTCCTCCAGCCAGCCGGCCAAACACAGCTAGAGAAACAGTGCACAGGGAAGGGGAGGAGGGAAAGGGGAGCCCTTCAAAAAAGGTGCAAAGACCGTCCCACTAAGAGCAGCGAAACCGAATGAGCCTTAAGAAGGCCGAAGGGGCAAGGCCTGGCAAGCACCTATCGCACAGGCCCGTGCTGAGCTGCAGCGGTGTGGTTACGGGAATGGTTCAGGCAGTGAACCTGAGACCAACATCTAGAAGGAACTTTAGGAGGCAGGTGTCACCGTCAGAGCCAGGACAACTGAGTGACGGGGAGACTCTTACCTGGGGAAGGCGGAGAGGGCTGAGTAGACAAGGAAATGAGAGGAGGTGAGGCCCATCTCCCCCTCCCAGCTTCCCAGCCCGCACAGCCGCAGGACACAGACCTGCATGTGGTCAAAGGCGATTCCAACCCTGTCGTTGAAGTCGGGGCTGAAGAGGGGGATCTTGGCGTAGCGCTGGCTGAAGTGGTTCAGCATGATGAAGCCCGAGTTCATGCGCATCCCCACGCCGATAGCTTGGGAGGTGGTGCTGCAGGAAAATACATGGCACAGCTGCAACCTGGCCCTTCCACGGCCCAGGCGCCCAGGGGAAGCCGACGGGTGTCCTCAACTGGCACCTCTTTACGACTAAGTCCTTTTCACACTCCCTGGAGGACACCCACAGTCTGCTGGCTGTCAGCCTCCCATCAGGGAGTGAACCTGGACCACAACACTCGTTCCTTCAAACAGCCCGCAGTGACCACCACCATCACTGCTGCCGCCAACCACTACGTTCTTCTGACATAACATATGGGGGCTACTCCGGCCTATTTCTCCTTCTCTCAGAACACCACCCCTCTGCAGAGCTTTGCCTGGATAACTCCACGAAAACAGGCAGCAAGCCCGTGAAAGACCCAGCATGGGTGCAAAAGCTCGCAGCCCTCAGGAAGCCAGTGGGCCTCATGTTACTGGAGAGCAGTTTATCTCCTGGGGCAGATGCAAGGCTACTCAGGCTCTATGTGATGGGAGGGACTGGCTGACATCAGACTGACAACCTGCGCACCTGTGTGTCTTCTCTACTGCTTCCTCCTCCAAGCCATCCTCCAGAGTGGCTTCATGGATCAGGAGAGTGGCATCTTTCCCTGGGGAGAACAACAGGCGTCAAGGTAGAGTCCTCTGGAGAAGCAGCACGTGGGGTAAGGATCACGGCTGTGTCCCCACCCAGAAATGCTCTGCTCCCTTAGCCTTACACACCCATGTCTCAAGTCTCCATATGTCCCAGCATACCTGTCCACATGCGCCGCCAGCTACACAAACCCCATGTGCTGATTTCTTCCTCTACTCACCCATCTGGACCAGCGCCTCACAGGGCATGGTGTCCCCTGAATAGACCACTTTCCAGTCGGACGTGTGCACCAGTGCACAACCGAAGGCGTGCTTGCAGTGCCGAACCAGGCAGGTCTGAAACTGAAGGAGCAGAGCTGGAGAGCTCTTTCCTGCTGTCCCCGCCCTCACCAGGCCTACGGCTGTGCCCCTCACCTCTTTCAAGTCACAGGTTTCCAGCAGTGAACTGATGAGACTTTCAGTGGTGGGATCAGAGACCTCCACCCCTTTCTGCAGGTATTTGGCAGGAATCAAACTGTGAGAAGATAAAACATTTGGAAATTATAATGAACATTTTTAAAAATATCATTTAACATCTGGAATCAAAATTTAGATCTTTGGCAGGAGCCTCTGATTTTTATTTTTTTTTATTTTTGTCTTTTTGAGACAGGGCCTCATTATGCAATTCAGGATGACCTTGAGCTCACTTTGTAGCCCAGGCTGGCCTCGAACTCGGAACAATCCTCCTGCCTTAGCCTCCCAAGTGCTGGGATTACAGGTGTGCGCCACCACGCCTGGCGAGCCTCCGATTATTATGAAGAAACACTATTAAAAAGGTAGTCACTAAGATCCGGAAACTGACCAACCAAAAAGCCAAGTCGATTCTTCAAGTTCACTAAGGAAATCTAACAGGTGAAAGCCCCCTTGGCTCAGGCCATACAGATCACAGCTGTCTCTGGGTAAAGGGGCAGCCTTCTTGTGACACAGGGATGGGGCTAATCCCTCATCATCTAGCTGCCTGGAGTGGACGGTCTCTGAGCTACCCACTGTTTGGGTGCCTGGCCCTGACACTATCTTACGGAGACATTATGGCCAAAGTCTAGAAAGCTATAGAACTAAGTGAGGACTGGGAAGAAATGGTGCAAAGCAAGCAAATCTTAAGGCCAAGGCTGCTGGGGGATCCTGTTAACTGCCCTGGTGTCGACCTTGAATTTTTGGAGGCAGTGACAGTGAAGGGCAGCAGCCTGGAATCAGGCAACCCTGGACACTCACCTAATGTGGTGCAGAACCTCCTGGCACTGGTTGTGGTATTGCTGCAGCCACGGTCTGAGCTGGATGGGAGCTACCACCAGCAAAGGGTGGAACGGCTTTCCCAGAGATGCCTGAAACAGTGAGACCCGAGTGCTGAGTCCGCAGAGGAACACGTCAGTGAAGTCTGCAGTGGCAGGGTGGGCTCATGATGTGTAAACCCACTAAACTCGAAGTATCAGTGAAGCTCTGCCCTTACCAAAGCACGCCCTCTCTGCAGCAGGATATTCAGCAAGCCCTGAGAAGGAAAAACAAGATCTGGATCAGCAAGGTGCAAATTCAATGTCTTCTCCTCTAGCGTTCTGTGTCTTGCAGTTCTTTGTTCTCTATAAGCCTGGCACTAGCCCTCTACGTGGCCACGGTTGGGATGTTCCCCGTGCCGACCCATGAAGCATCACAGGCAGAAAGCTACATGGTCTAAGTTAGACCAGCAATAGCCTGGGACACAGGAACGCCTAGGGTTGCCCAAAGTGAAGGCCTCATAGCCATCTCTGACATCTGACCAGTCTCCTCCAGGACACTGTGAGAAAGACAAGATTCAAGAGTTGGGAGAAGCCAAACCGGTTCTGTCGCATGAAAAAGAAAACACAGAGATGTGCCATTTTTGCTTAGCACTGGGGTTTTATGAACAACCTCTTCCCAGTAAGAAATGAGTTGTGTTTGGAGGAGGAGGGAAGACAGCAGCTGCCTGCAGGCTGGCGCTCTGGGTCAGACCTGACACTCACCGTATGGTGGTCCGCGTGAAGATGGGACACAAACACAGCGGTGAGGGAGCCCAAGACCCTGTCCACGTCACTTCCATAATGACGACACAGCTGCCCGAATGTGCCTTCGCCACAGTCCAGGAGCAGAGACTTGTCAGGGCTATGGAAGAAGGGACAGAGACTCACCCCACAGGAAGGCTCCTGACAGCTCTCAGAATGTCTGCCTTCTGAGTGCAGAACGGGCAGAAGCCATGAAGTTTCCGTCTTCTACAACCCCTCCTACCTTCTCTTTGAAGCACTTATATAAAAAGCCAGTTAATTTAATCATAAAGTAGGTTTAGTTAAGTCTGTCCTCTCTGAGAAGCCAGTATGCAGAAAGCAAGCAGGCATCAGTCGTGCATTTCTCAGTCCTAAGAAAAATACTGAGTTGCAAGTATCTCATCTCAGGGTGCATCCTGTCGCTGCCAACACTTACTGCATTATCTGGTCGTCACTTCTCCATCACTAGCATCTAAGATGACAAAGTGAACTTGAAACTAACCTGGTATTTCAGTGTTCCTTCCTTCTATCTGCAGAGGTACCGTCTACATTTTATAAGGCCTCTGATTATCTCTCTGCAGATAGATGACCCCAAGCAAACCTCAGACCATTAGCTAAAAGAAAAAAAAATGTTCAAGGAAGTCTAACAAAGTGGATGAACATGAAATCAACATACAAAACCCAAAAGCTTTCCAACACACCAGCAATAAGGAGTTAGAGTGACAATACAATATAGCAGTTAAGATACCAGTTTAAATTTTAGACTTGCCACTTACTGTGCTGGAGATCTACAAAGTAAGGAATCTAAGTCTCAGTTTACCAATCAATAAAATGGGTGCTTCTTTACCACTTCATAGAATTAGTGGGAAAATTAAGTAAGACTTTCTTAGCAGGAGCAAATCAGACAGCAATATTAGCTCTTTTCTTTTTCTTAAAAGTCATAATGGGGTAAGTTTTGTTGATTCCGAGAAAGAAATGAGCCCATCACTCCTCCCTCCAGGATACTCTTGAGATCACCAGTATTAGCCTGGGCAGTGGAACAGAACTTCTGTTTGAAACGTCAGTGTGCTCTCTGACAGGTGGCTGTTTCCTGGGGAAGCAGTACTACCTTATGTTGACAAGCGTGGCACTGACATTCCGAATCTTCATAGGGATGGCAGATCCTGTTCCAAGGAAGATGATTTCTGGATACTGTTTTTTTTTCTCTGGAAAATACATGTATAACAGTCCATTTTTCTGAGTCAGTAAGTCAACACTTATTTTTCGAACAGTTCTCCTACACTGATCAGGCTAAGAGGAAAACACAACACTATAAAGCCCTAAGAGCCTGTCATCTCAGTGTGTGTCCTGGGCAGAGGAGTAGTAGGCCTTATTCCCTTGCACACCCTCAGTGAGCCGGCATTTGGCCATGAGAGGTAAGCAATGCAGTTAAGCCCAGGTTTCCAGGAGGCCCTCGTGGACCACCTCCTAAGAAAGGTTTCCTCAGTGTGAGACTGTCAAGCTGTCTACAAGAGAAGGGGCACACTGGCAAGGACAGCAAGTACATTTTCTGGTCCTTTCTTTAAAAGAAATCACTACAGCCTGGTGTGGTGCACACCTGCCATCCCACCACTTGGGCACTGAGACAGAAGGGCCATGAGTTCAGGGCCAAGCTGGGCCACTCAGCAAGTTTACAGTGCAGAGGGCCAGGTCTCCACAGAGAAAGGAAAAGGCAGAGCCAGCAGTCAAATCCTGGGAGGCTGAGTGATTCCAGTGTCCCTTTCTCCACCTCATCTAGCCTGACAGGCCCTTGTGTGTGTCTGTAAGGATCCCGATCTCAGCAGGTCCACATGTAAGACTGCCAGTCATGGACAGAGGGGAAAGGAACTGTGGGAAGTCAGTCTTCCCAAAGCACATGTGGGTGGAGGTGCTGAAGGTCTGCCCGCCTCTGTGGCTTGCCTACTGCTGACCTCCACAGAGGAAGGTACATTTGGTGAAAAATCATTTGGCTAAATTAAAACCCCAAACCCTCGTCCTATCCTGGCATTCTCTTTGGCTATCACTGCTTAAAAGTAACACTAGAAAAACCAGTAAGCACAGAGGGCACAAAATTAAATAACTACTAGCTGGGTATGGTGGTACACACCTATAATCCTAGCACTGGGGAGCATGAGGCAGGAGGATCACTGCACATTCAAGGCCAGCCTGAACTAAATAGCAAAACCCTGTGTCAAGGAGACAAAAAAATAAAAATAAAATTCACTACTATTCCTGATGGGGTGAGGAAAACCCAAAGAAGTGACTGAGTCGGCCAAATATGCTGTGGATCCTTATAAGCAAACTCAGGACTAGATCTCAAGTCAGAGAAGGCTGCACGCAGAGCTCTCCACAGGACCCTGCGGATGATCCCCAAACCACTGCACACATGTACCTTGGGAAGAACGCTTGGGAGCCACTACAAAGTTGGTCTTGGGTGGGACACAGGCACCGGGGATTCCCAGACTCCATCACCTCACCCCAAAGGCTGTAACTCTAATGCAGAGGCAGCGTAGGGAAGCCCCAGATTATATAAATAAACTAGGTTAGAATGTGCTCTGTGAACACTCTGCTCCATACTGTGAGGTCCACGGCAGGTGGCAGAGTCCAAAGAGAGAGGCTGCCCTGTGGTCTCCCACTCACCTGTGGGGGCTGGGTCATCCTGTACGCTCTTCCTATACTCCTGCACACTCTCCTGAAAATTGGGGAGCTCCAGGGCCTCGGCTATGAACTCATCAGGGTTGCAAGTAATAATGGCATCCCTGCAAAGAAAGAGGCATTACGAGTAACCTGAATGGGGCGTATGGCCTCAGCAAGTGCTGGTCTGGATATGCAGCATCAATCCAAGGGGGCTATGCACAAAGCCTTCAGATCAAGCCTGTCTGCATCTGGAACCTTCCTCAGCTACGTGGGGTATCTCAGAATGGGCTCTGAACAGCATGAGCTCCTCAGAGCATCTCAAATCAGACAACTGGGCACCACTACTGCTCAGGATCAGATAAGCATTTGTGGTGGGAGCTCCTATCCTGACCACTACCCCACCCCATACTGCGATAGCCAAAAATGCCTCCGGACATTGCCAAGCGGCCCCCCACTGAGCAGCAGGGCCCTAGAGAGTGACTCTCAAACTAAGTGCACAGAGCTAATTGCTGGGAATCTTGGCAAGTGCAGAACCAACCTGGGAGCTCTGAAAGGGGCCTGAGAACCTACTACTGGAGATGATGCTGGCATTGCTGTCCTACCACACTGTGCGGCAATACCTGGGACTGATGGCTCTTAAAATCACCGGGAACTCAAGAAGTAAGACCCAAACCAACTCTCAAGATTCTATTTCAACAGGTCTGTGCAGGGCCCCAATCTCCCAAGCACAAGGCGAGTCTGAACACTGGCTGGGTGACACTGCCTGTTAACAGCTTGGCAGGTGCTGATGAGGGAAACAGTAGGCCCTTTGGCCTGTGGGCCGGGTCACCCTACCATGCAGGCTCTTTAGGAGCGCTAGCCAACCGCAATGGCACACCACACCCAGGCACAGCCCAGACTGTGGTCTCTCCTAACCCTGACGCTGTGCAGCAGCCAGGACACTTAAATGACTCCAGATTCAGAGCACTGCGGAGCACTTTTCACTCTCCTGCCTTTAGAATACTGGAAAGAGGCTCTCTAGACAGCAATTTATAGTTACCAGGGCCTGAAGAACTGTCACACTCTGACTGGGTAATCCCACATTTATAACCTGCCTTCAGGGACAGAGTTCTCTGCTAAGATTTATATACAAGACATTTATTTTTTCATTAAGACAGCAAAAAATTGGAAATATCTGAACAGCTCGAGCTTCTCACAGCATGAGGAAATGAGTCAATACCTGTAACTAAAGTATCAATAAAACCCCTACTACTGGACACTAATGATACATTAAAAAACTGACAAAAACCAAGTCATAGGCCCACATACACATATTTTAAACACCCCCATATACAAAAATTTAAAAATATAAAATGTTTAGTCTCTCGCTCTGTGTGACATGACAGTAACTTCCTTCAGCAGACATTTCCTATATTGTAAAACAGTTACCATTACCACTGTTACCATGGAAAACAATTTCTGAAAAGGGTAATCACTGGTACCAAATCTCCCAGCTTTACCCAAACAAGGGCCAGGCTTGCACCCGCTCACTGATACACTGTCTGCGGCTCTTCTGGGCTATGATGGCATTGCTGAGCGCTTAAAACAAGGAGCATATGTCCAAAAGCTTCGTGAAAACATCCACCACTGGGCTATTTACCAAAAAGCTGCCTGCCCAACCTAGACAACTGCGCTGGTTCAGAACAGCACAGACCTCTGCCACTCCCGCCTGGGACGGAGCTGGTACTTGAGGAGGCATTCACCCCGGACAATGGGCACACTGAGGGCCGGGCTTTCCTCCTGAAAGAGACATGAATGAACACACTCAACAGCGCCAACAGGACAGGGGCTGGGCAGCCAGGGAGGTGCTGCTCTGGGACATTACCTTACTGTGGAAACTGCTGAGCAGGGGAAAGATATCTGGGTGGATGAGGTTGAGCTGCGTTTGAATCTTGTGGCTGCGAAGGTTGTGGACTGAGGCACAATTCTCATTCAGGATCAGGTGCTGGGTGTCAGGTCCAAACCTACGTTGAAACCAACCACACAGTGACTGCATCCATTAGGAACAAAGCTACCCAAGGAGCAGCACTGGACATCAGAGTCCTAACGTAGATGGAGGTATTCAAAGAGATCCCTCACCTGCCCCAAATAGTTACTACACGGGCAGGCATAATTCTGCTGCTTCTGTCACTCACAAGGTCCAATGTTTTCCCCCTACCATCGCTGCCTGGGGTGTGCTGGAAAGAGTGGTGGAAAATCCAAGAAGAATCAAGACGTTCAGATAGGGATGTGAAGACAACATGGAGCGCAGGCTCCATAAAGAAAACTCACAAGAAGCCGGGCGTGGTGGTGCACGCCTGGAATCCCAGCACTTGGGAGGCTGAGACAGGAAGATTGTTGTGAGTTCAAGACCAGCCTGAGCTACACAGTGAGCTCAAGGCCAGCCTGAACTCACAGTGAGACCCTGTCTCATAAAGACAATAAAATAAAAAAAATAAAATAAAATAAAAAGAAAACTCACAAGAGAAAAACAGATGATGTCGTGACTCAGACCCTCAAGGACTGGGACAAGGAGTAAGGGGGGCTGACAAGCAATCTGAGGGTGTCGCAGACATGCTCTTCCCCCGCTGCAGCCACGAGAACATAGTACTAACTCTGGACTCTCTTCTCCTAGTTACTACACGACTGTACAGCATCTACCGCACAGGCTTGCCGGGAAGAGTAGGATATAGGAAATGCAGAGTACTGAACACACCAGCTGACATGCAGCAGGCATTCCATAATCAGAAGCTTTCATATTTGCAAGTCTCTGACTTAGCATACGCACATGGCATCATCAACCGTAAAACAGTTCTCGTTCAGACAGCACCGAGAGTAGGAAAGATATAAAAAATGATGTGGAATCAAGCCCTGGAAAAGTGGGATGTATGTATACACCATGCCACCTAGTGGTGGTTTCTCTCCTAGACAGTGGTACTAATGGGCACTTCAGAAATCCTAAGGCAGGTTCCCAGAGAAAGTGCTGACAAGTACAGAAGTGAAGTAGTCAGCACTTAACGGAGAGGGCATACATCACCACCCGGAAGAGCTGCCCCGTGTTTGGAAGGCTGAGCTCCATACCTCTCCATCCACTGCTGGTATCTGCTGTCCAACAGCACAGATTCTGGGGCCATGTGAACCACGACAGCCACAGGGGCATCAGTCTCTCCTTGGTACCTAGACAAAGGAAGGCGGAATGGGCCTCTGTTTTATGAAGTGACAAACGCAGGACACATACACACACATGGGGACTGTGCCGCAAAGTGCTGGGCCTGGGAGAAAACTTAGAACACAGATGCATGCATCCAAGATTCTACCCTGGACTAACCCTGAACCGTAAAACTGGCTACGTTTTCCAACAGACAAAACAGAATGGCACTCAGGTCCAGAGGACGTTCCCAGGCTGCGATTCTGTCCCTTAACACAAGCTCGTGACCCACACGGTCTCAAAACACCCCGCCCTACCGCATTTGGTCTGGTGTAGGTTAAGTGAGGGAAACTCATGTAGGCAGAAACAATCCAAATAATGATTAATTAGAACTCAAAGACACGTCCAGAATGTATTCTAGACTTAGAACTTTAAGAATCCCAGTTAATGCTGTAGTTCTTGGTGCTTGAGGTTTTCCATGTTTTCTATTTTATGTCAGTGTCGTGCATAACGAAGTACCAGTAGCCATATAAATCCTGTAAGAAGCCTGACAGGCATAGATTTCACACCTGAAACCCTGGGGCCCTGCTGGGCTAGGCTTCCCACAGCACCTGTGGGCGTTCATTTCTGCAACCCGCAGACCCCACATCCTTACCTCTTAAAGGTGGCATTGTCACAAATGGGCTGGATGAATCCTTCATCTGGACATTCTACCACAATAAAGGCAGGACCAGGGTCCGGGGGTGTGCAGAGCTCTTCAGCGAAAATCTGCGAAGTCAAACAGGCTGGCTCAGCAGGCCCTCAGTGCTCTCCCTACCTGAATGGCCATCGAGACAGCTGCTGACGTTACACATCCCACGTCCACAAAACTCACCTGAAGAGCTACCACCCTCCTGCTTTCTGTATGTACTTAAAAAGACAGAAATTTAGCTTACAGGGACATTTCAAAGGTAGGGTGGCTAGAAAACAAGGCTTGATGTTCAAGACTCTGCAGTCATTGGTCCTCACAGCCTGAGACACTAGAAAAAAATCTTGACAAAAAACATGCTGGCAAACACTGGATTTGGTGGGATACACCTACAAACCCAGTACTCTAGGAGGCTGAGGCAGGAAGATCATAAGTTCAAGCCCAGCATGGTAACTTAGCAACTCTGTCTCAAAATAAAATAAGCTCTAAGTTTAATTCCTAGTACCAAAAAAAAAAACAAAAAAAAGAATCCACACAAATAAACAAACAAAATCCCAAACACAAAAAACCACAGTGGCATTCTTCTGGGTTATGTATCCAAAGCTCATCTGTACAGGGTATTTTTAGATACTGTCCTGATCTCAAGTACAAAGAAAAAGATCTCAGTTTATAGGAGGACCACTAGATCCCAAACAGAGAAATCCACAGGATGCCCAGACACAGCAGCACTGATAAGCAGCCCAAGTCCAGCTGAGCGCTCCACTGCACAGGCAAGGGCCAGAACTCCAAGCTGTCCCCTCCCTTCAAAAGTGGGCTCTACAGGGCCTCAGCCAGATGGCAGCCCTGTCCAGAGCGCCAGTCTGCTTGTAAGTGTGGGTCATCCTGGAGACCTGGTGACTCACCTCTCTTCCTTCGTACGTGATGCTCTTCCCATCCTTCACAGCAGCGATGATGGGTGCAATGGCAGCTGTCCCCCTGAAAGGAAGACACAGGGCCCTGTAAGATGTGTTCCCTTTAAGCGCGGAGGGGACCCATGAGTCCCCAGAGCCTCGCCCCTGATACTCACACTGGGAGGCCCAGTTCCTTTGCTTTGAGCACCAGGAAGTTTCCTTTCTTCAAGTGGAGCTGTAACACAGAGAACACAGCTGTAACTTCAGTGGCCAATGTAGAAGCCTGGTTTTAGTCAACTTTCCCAGAAGTGTATTTTTGTGTTTTTTAAATTAATGTTATTTTCTTACAATTAAAACGCAATTCATTGTTTCCATAGTGTATACACTTTTTGAAGGAACTGTTTAGCACTAAAACCTGAAGAATTTAAAACAGTGTTTTAGGGCTGGGGATACAGCTCAGCTGCACAGCGCCTGTCTGGCAAGTGCAAGGTTTTGAGTGGGGTTCTGGGTACAAAAAATAAAACAGTGTTTTATTGCCCAACATTAACTCATTATAAATGTAACAAATTTTGCTGGGTATTGTGGCACACACTTGTAATCGCAGCACTGGGGAGGCTAAAGCAGAAGGATCATTGCAATTTTGAAGCCAGCCTGCACTACATAGTGAATTCAAGACCATCCTGAACTATACAGCGAGGCCCTGACTCAAAAAAAAAACAACAAACAAACAAATATATACAATTTCATGCTTTTTTTCATATCAAAATTAAGGGTATCCATGTTTCGGGGCTGGGGATTTAGCTCAGCGGCAAAGCGCCTGCCTGGCAAGCGCAAGGTCGTGAGTTCGGTTCCCAGTACCGGAGAAAAACCAAAAAAAATGTTTCCTTCAGGAGAAACACAAGGGCACTTGGGTTGTGTGTCTTCATTCTGCACCCACCGTTACTAGCCCACGGGATGCTGCTGAAGCACCGCTTCCTAAGGCAATGGCCAGGCACACTGCTGTGTGACGCACTATTCCAATGACAGTGGCAGTAACACAGGAACAGATGTGTTTTTTACCTCCTAGATTTTTCAAATATTTGGCAATATAATGTTGCGCTTATACTGGAGGAGAAAAATTATAGTAACAAATTCCCAACGTGCTCTTATCATGTTAAAAATAATCCTGTCACAAAGCCTCATGATCATTCTGTACTTCGGTCAAAATACTTTAAGGGTCTACATATTTTGCATAAAACAGAAAAGTCAAAATGGCATTAGGAAGCTAACCATTCTTTGCTGAATTACATTTGATCTTCACTTCTTTAAATCTGGATAAAGTATTTGGGTTCAGTTTTCACTTCCTGAAGGTAAGAAGTTACTCTTAGAACCAAGTCTCAGATTTGGATCCCAAAGTCTCATTCTCAGGATTCCAGAATTCTCCCTCCATCTCAAAAAATACTGTCCCGGAGGGAGCAGTACCATCATTCTAGATGAAGAACTGCAGCTTCACTGTGTGCGCATCGCCCATGGATGACGTTAACAAGCACTACAGTGAACAAGCATTCTCTTGTTCACTACAGTGAACAAGATTCAAATGGGTCTGAGGATGGACACGAAATGTTTCTAACGCTAACAGGAACTTGCATCTAAGCAGCTGAATTTCACCCATATAGATCTGTTCCCTGCATGAGGACAGCAGACAGTGCAGAAGACAGATGAGAACTACACATCCAGCAACACCTGCGAGCCACCCACGAATGGCCTAAACCACACACTGTTCTCTCAGACGGGGTTTCTCAAGCCTTGTGCCCATAGCTTCTTTCCTCTGACCTCCCAGAACTTGCACTAGCTCAGTGCACTGCTTTAAAACCTCAGCGGCAAAGCAGCAAATTAACTACAAGGGGAAGAGAGGCTGTAGGCTGACCGTGTGAGAACAACCCTCTGAAGCAATGCCAGGAACAGGAAAGCCAGTGTGAGCAGCCTGCAGCTACTGAGCATCAAGGCCTACAGCTCCCAAACAGCTGCCTGCGGACAGTGCAATGGCCAGAGTGAGAAGAGCATCTAGCACAACTGAAGAACTGTCACGTGAAATAGTTTAAAAAATTACTTTGGAGTCTAAAACCGCAACCACCCAAGGAGCGCAGACTGACAGCAGTACTTTACTTTATAAAAATTACCTTTCATTTAAATGCACTGACAGAAATGATACCGGCAATGATCCAATAACTAAATTCCAAATGTATTTTTAAATTAACATTATTTTAACACCCCCATCAAAGCCCACAAAGAACAATGTAGTCTTACCATAAATTAGGCAAAAATACTTGCTAGAGGTTATAAAACAAAATTATAACTAAGTCCTACTAAAAGTAGGCCATCAGTCAGATTTTTAAAATAGCTTACTGTAATAAAAATATCTCCCCACCCACGCAGTACTTAGGACTGATTCCAGGGCCTTTGCACTGAGCTACATCACCAGCCCTTTTTATATTTTGAGACAGGGTCTCACTAGATTACTAAGTTGGTCAGGCTGAGCCTAGAGTGGTGTGACTATAGTTGTGTGTAAACGGATGTAATAAACATTCGTAATGGAATTTTGACCAATTTCAGATTGCAGATCTAGGCTTTAATGAATGCTAGTAATAATGTATTAAAATCTATCTAATGTTAATACCTTAACTACTACAGTGAAATAAATGAGAACAAAACTGAGAGAATCTGAATAAAAGCCTGACTGGAAGGCAAACACACACAGCTTCCTCTAACTGAATTCCCAGAGATTCAATCATAGGCAAACAGAAAAATGCATATGTGGACGGACAGAACACTGGAAGAGACTGAGGCTAAAAGGATATAAAGTAAGTGGTATCTGTATTTCTTGGACAAGGTAACTTAGGAGCTGTTATCTTTAAGTTACTGCAAAAGTGCTAAGTAAAGGCTCCAAACCACAGCAACACCCCGGTTACCAGCCTTACGCTCATTCACAACAGGAGTTTGGAAAGACACTCTTACCTTACATATAAAAGCAACAACCAAGGAAGGGTCCCTGCCATTTCTTTTCTGGCTAACATCTGGGGGAAAACACAGTCGATTATAACAAGCTGATGGTTGTACAGGCTTCACAAATTCACACCTCTTGATACCTAACTTTACTTTCTGTATTATTAACTAGACGTTACCATCCCAACACAAAGGTAGAAGAAGACCCTGATAGTCCTCAGCATGTCCGTTTTCTTTTTATCTTGCTTATGTTGAGTAAATAAAAAATGCAAAATTTCAGCCAGAAAAGCTTAGAAAACAACTCTTTGTAAGTGACCCATTTTACCTAATAGTGAAGAGAGCAAAAAAATAAATTGCAATGTGATTTATAAACAAAATATGCAAAATAAGACAAAAGCTAAAAGGCCTGCAGGAATAATAGAGGTAACAGTCTTCGTCCCAAGGTGCCAAAAAAGGATGGCACTGAAGGCGTCTTTGTGTGGTCACCAGGCCAAACACCTCGAATACGAGGAACTGAGTGAGCCCTGCTTAGCAGAGCAGAGCTCTTGAGCTGCCCAGTTCTGCTGCTACATCTGGTCTGGGACTTTGCATTACTTCCCAGTAGGAGGCCATTCTGAAAAGGTTTGGATCCATTCACTAATACAGTTTCCTCAGCAGAACAGCTTCTGGTTACTGAAAAACTAATCTGTATCAGCATTCCAGTACTTACAAAAAACACAAGGCCCTTTGTATGATTCAGTTTGCCAGGCTCTGCTTTCCCCTAGGTACGCTGAACACAAGTTTTGGAGCTACCCGGGGTCTTGAAAGCTCAGTGTCATCACTTTTCTGATGCCTGTTCTCATTCTCCGCCACGCCAAGGCATTATGTGCCAAGGAGAAAGTATGTGCACACATAGAACAGCAATACAAAGCAAAGAACTGTCATTTGCAACACTATGGATAAAAAGGAAAGTCACTGAGCTAACTGAAATAAGTCAGATGCAAGAAAACAAATTCTATGATATCATTTATATGTGGAATTTAAAAATGCTGAGGTCATAAAAACAAAGTAAAAAGGTGACCAGAAAGCCATGCATGGTGGTGAATGCCTGTAAATCCCACACCTGGGAAAGCTGAGGCAGGAGGATCCCTGTGAGTTCAAGGCCAGTCTAGGTGGTGAATTACATAGTGAGACCCTGCCTCAAAACAAAAGAAAA